>NC_081407.1:692746888-693030748 GCF_030272615.1 Cryptomeria japonica
TAAAGAAATAATTAAGATCATTTGAGGAGAAATCAATGGAAGAAGTGGAATAAACGAGCATTCAAATCAAAAAGAGTACAGACCCAGCAGTTATATAATTTTCTAAATATTGTTGTTCTAAACCAAGATAAGTTCTATTTTCTAAAATATCCTTAGAATTTTAAGTTGAATATTATAATGAAATGTCTTCATTTTTTTTTAATTATATTTTATAAAATATATGGCAATTCTCATCCCAAGTTGGAATTATTGTCTCAAGACTAAATTAAGGTAAATCCCAAAAGGAGATCTAACGTTGCGTGTATTGTGTGTGAAGAAGACAACCGAGTATATAATATTTACTCCAGATTAAGAGAAAATATTATATGAAGACCTAAGGTGGAATGGGCATGTGTAATGTCCCCTACTAGAAGGCTGTCAATTCCTGTAACTTAATAACAGTTCTGATCATACTTAGGCAGTGGATAAGACCTGCGCTGGAATGGGCAAGTGCTCCATCATACCTAGGCAATGGATAAGGCCTAAGGTGGAATGGGTGTTTACCTCACTGGGTAAACAGGAAGAATACAGAAATCGAACAGTAATGCACAATGCAAATACAAAAGAAGTACCAGAATAATCTTTCCATTAATGTCAAAGGATGTTCATATTATATCTATCGTCAACATTACATCTGACACGACTAACATTACACACCACAACACCCGGAGGTGATACAATATATGATTGCCGAAGGGGTGCGACCCAACCGTCGCGACTCCAACTACCTACCCGTCGGCTAACTAACTATTGATAATTAACATTACTAACTATACACTTTTTCCCGATAACATCATCCCCCCCAAGAAAAGAAGTCGACTCCGACGACTTAATACAAAATAGAGATGAATGGCAGGAACTACTGACGCTAGGTGGGCCCAGATCTTATACACTTGCTGCGTCCGCGCCTGAAAACCTTTTCTGCTACCAGCCAATGCTCAAGTGCGGATTTCACCAATATGGCTTCCTTGGCCATCACAATCCTCCTGTGTCTAACCCAAACTTGTCTGCAACACACGTTTTTCAGTCTCAGCTTCCACCCACTGCTACTCAATTGATATGGTCTCCCTAGCCAATTTGTCCTCGATAGCCACCCGTGCTGCTCTCCCGGCATCCAACTCCTGGGTACGCTGAACTAAGTCTCACGCGACTATTGCCTCCAACCTGGTGGTCAGCTCCTCCCGAGCCCTCTATGCATCCACCACGGCAACCTCACGTCCCGCCGAGACATCCTCCGAGTTCCTCAAAGCGTACCAGTCATGCCTGGAGGTGGCCACAATCCGCTGGCACAAATGCTAGGAGACACCTCAAATCCTCCATCACACTCCCCAAAGGCTAAAAACTGAACTGAATAACTCCCTGGTGTCATACAACTGTGCGGACCTGCAATGCCTTCCCTCAAACTCTGTTTGTTCCCAACCTCCAAATCCGTCTCCCTCTACGGCTTATGGCATTCCCGCCAATGCTTAGCTGCAGGCTTCCTTCTCACAGTACGGACAAGCACAACACTTCCCGTGGTATTCTGTAGCTCCAAAATAAACTGGGGGTCTGGGGGCAACGCCCCCAGCGGGGGTCGAGGGGTAGCGCCCCCGCGGGGTCTGGGGCAGCGCCCCAGCGGGGTCGAGGGGCAGCGCCCCTCGGGGTCGAGGGGCAGCGCCCCGCCACCAACACCAATTTACAACCTTCAGAACCCCATGAAAGTCCATGGCGCACTGCATTTCTGTGATATTTTATGATGTCAAAAACCCTTCTTCTACACTCCAATATTTTCAGTGTCCAGGCTCCAGATGTCATCGAATCATTTTTCAATCCGTCGTCGTTTTTTTTTTTTTTTTTTTTTTTTTTTAGGCACTGTAATGAATTTCCATACCACCTCCAATCGTGCGGTGTAATTGGTTCTTTCTGCATTTGTGCGGTGATTGTCTTCCCTTCGGCTGCTTTTCTTCCTTCGGCATGTGCGGCTTTCCCTTCGGTAGCTTTTTATCTCCTTCGGCATGTGCAGCTTTCCCTTCGGTAGCTTTTTATCTCCTTCGGCGATTTTCCCTTCGGTAGGCAACTTTATGCCCACGCGGCCCTTCGCGGCTTCCACCGCACGATGGGCTCCACCTTCGGTGGTGCCACCGCACGGTGGGTGCCACCTTCGGTGGTGTCCACCGCACGGTGGGTTCCACCATCGGTGGCTTCCACCTTCGGTGGTACCACCGCACGGTGGTGTCCACCGTTAGTGGTGCCACCGTACGGTGGTCTCTTTTCCTTCGTTTTTCTTTCTTTCTTTTTTTTTTTTTTAAATTATTTTTTGACCGTACGGTCGCCTGTCATACGACCGTACGGTTTTTTTTTTTTTTTCCCTCCTCTCCTAATTTAGATGTCTTAGAAAGTCGTCTGTTCGGGTCCCGTGTCTCTGGGATTGCCCTTCATCCTTCTCGGTTTTCCTCGCTCGACAGTCTCCTGTTTTGGTCCTATACCTGGCGAGTCGCCTGCCCGGCCTCTCGAGTCTCCTTCCATCCTCTCGGGTCCCCCTCCGGACTCTCGAGTGTCTGTCTGGCCTCTCGGGTCCCCTGCGCGCTTCGCGTGGTAAGGTTTCAATTTGTACCCGTTGGTGGCCAATCTATTTTCACTGGTCATTGAAAGACCTGGAACCACAAATTCTACAGGGACCACGACCTCCTTCCCGTACATAAGAAGAAGAAGGATAATAAAGATTTTGAAGGCTGCGGCCTTCCACACAGGGTTCCAATCGATGCCGACACTCTTCGGATTATTTACGTCGCCAGGGTTTGGGGCGTCTCCCTTCCAATATTCTTTGTATTCCGGCAGGTACACCTCTGTTGGTTGCTCTGGTTCCTCTACTTCGAGCCTGTAGCTTTGGAACATTTCATAATCTTCCATCTGCCAATGGAAGAGCCCGTTAAGTGAGCATCTCTCATCTTCAGAACATCCCTCCAATTCTAGCACCCCTTCACTGTTCGGCTCCATCGCGTTCTTGCCCTTACTTTCATCGGGACCCCCTTCCCCTTTATTAGAGTCCTCCGAGTCGGAAGAGGCGAGCTCTTCGCCGACATTTTGGGTGTGTAGGTCAATGGTATATTTTCGCCCTCCCTTCTCCATGGAAAGTGTATTTTTCTTCCAGTTGTGGTTTACCCTTGCGTTGATCAACCACACTCTCCCCAGGATGGCGTCATAGCCTTTCTTCTTCGAGGGAATGACCACGAAATCTAACAAGAATGGTTGCGTACCAATTGTCACTTGCTGGGCCATCAACAGGCCGAGTGGCTCAATGCCGTGTTGGTCCGCTCCCACCAGGTTGAATGTGGGTGGCCACAGGGTGGGCTTCCCCAGCCGCTTCCATGTTTCTTCTGGTAGTACATTCACCCCAGATCCACCGTCCACAATGGTGTCCTTCAGAATGGTCCCACAGATACCCATTTCTACCACAGCTGGGTGTCTACCACTACTCAAGGCTAGTAACATCGGGTCAGTCGAAGGGCTGACAGAAACCTCCACCTGTGGTGTACTCTTCGTAGCAGTGGCGAGAACCCCTACCTGTGGTGCACTCGACAATGCGGTGCTTTGCACATTGGTGAGGATGGCAGTCCTCAATTGTGGCATAGAGTCTAGAAGGTCTTTTACCTTTATCGGCACCTCCATCTGCAATATTTGCCCAATGATGTTTTTTTCCACTTCCGTACGGAATGATGTACTCGCCACCTCGTTGTCCCGTCGTTCAGTTGTCATCTCACGTTCAATATTGGCCTTTGCCTCCCGTAATCTCTCCTTCTCCGTACGGGGGTCGGGATAAGTGGCTTTTTTCGTCTGGGCGCGGGTGATCGCCAATACTTCTTTCTCACCAGTCTTCTCAGCCTTCTCAATGTTGAGGAGATTCACCCCTGCCTGCGGGCAATTTGCGTCCTCATGGTCGCCTGGCCCACACCAACGGCAGAGGTGCTGAGGGGTGGCTTCCTTCGTGCAATCACGGGCGAAGTGCCCCCACTGATTACAGGCCCTACATTGGATAATTGGCCGGCCATTGGCGTCATACTGGAGACGGCTTCCGTTATTGGTATTGTTGCTATTCCTTCCACCGCCGCGTCTGTTGTCCCGGTATCCTCCAGATGATGCATTATTGTTTGCCTCCGATGTGGATGGCTGCTCCTGCGCAAAGAGCACTTGCTGGTTACGTGCCTTCAGATTGTATGGACATTCCTTCGTAGAATGCCCCATAATCTGGCAGATGTCGCAGAATGCCTTCTTGGGACAGGCACCTTTCGTGTGGCCGCTCTCCTTACACTCCGTGCACCATAGTTCATCGTCCTTACTTGTAGTCCCCTTCATTGTCTTAAATTCTTTTAACATCCTTTCCATATCTTTTTGAAGAGCTGTGACTTTCTTCCTCGGCTTCTCGTCACTACTACTCTCTTCTTCCGATGTGTCATCATCTTCAGATGATGATGAAGATCTATTCTTCTTCTTTTTGGCTGTCTTATTTTCACTTTCCAGGTCCATGGCCCGGTTGTATGCGTCGTCGTAGGATGTTGGAGGCACAATTTTCATCTTCCGTCGTAGCTTAGGGTTCAAACCCTCGACAAACCACCTCTTCTTCAAGCCATCGGCCGGTTGGCTTTCCATTTTCCCGACTAACTCTTTTAGTCGGCGCCCGTACGCCCGTACGGTCTCCTTCTTTCCTTGCTTTGTTCCGTAGATTTCGGAAACTATCTCGTTATCATCTCGAAGAAGCCGGAATTCCTTCTCGAATGCCTTCTTCAATTCATCCCACGTAATTACACTGGTTTTATCCAAGTCTGCATACCAGTCAATAGCCACTCCTCTCAGTGTGGCGGGGAACTGCTTCATCCATTCATCCTGGTCAGTCACCCCGTTGGCTGTCCAGATGGTTTCGCATGTACGGCAATGCCGTGCGGGATCATCTTTGCTATCCCCGTTGAATTTGGGTAACTTCTGTTTGGTCGCCATTGATGGAAATCGTCTACTTGGAGGTGGTTGTGGCTGTGTTTGCCCTCCGGTGCTGCTCCCTCCGATGCCGCTAATGCCTCCTGTGGTGGTGACCAAAGGTACAGTGTTCTGCCTTATACATACCGTGCGGTTACTTCCTCCGATGCCGCTGATGTCTCCTGTGGTGGTGACCGAAGGTACAGTGTTCTGCCTTATACCTATCGTGCGGTTAACTTCCCCTTCGTCGTCACCCGTGCCCGGCTCCCTTCGGTGATCCTCCCTTTGTGGCGTGAGAGATAAGTTTTTGAACCGATCTTGAGTCTCTTCAACTAGTTCTCTCCGTAACCTAGTTTCCTCCAGAAACTCTTCAAGGCTTCTCGCTCTACCGTAGTCTGGTGACGCGTAGAAATTCCCCTCGGCTTCTGCACCTTCCGTGACACCTCCTTGGTTCCCTTCGGGCAACCCTTCGGCAGGTCGTCCTTCGGCAAGTTGCCTCAACCTCCGTCTACGTTCTACACGTTGTTCCAGAATCAAAGCCTTCTGCGCAGCCTCCCACTCGTCGGTTTCTAATTTCTTATTTCTGTCTTTATTCAGTAAATTGGGCATTAATTGTGGTACAATTTCATGTTTCTCAACACATAAATCAAAACACAACACGTCTTTATTAATTCATTCTTTTGTATACAATCAACATAATTCTTCTGCTTCTAACAGTGTTCTTTATTTCTCTCCTTTCACAATTTAAGGATTATTTGTCCTTTGTCGGTCTTCCCTGCGTCCGTCATCCTGGCGCTCATGAAATTCTCGTAAAATTTGCTGTCGTCGGTTCTCCGGGTTTACTTCACCAACGGGTAGGCCCATTGTGTCTGTGCGCCATCCGTGTCTTCCATTCCTGAGTTCGTCTAGGCAACGGCGCCAAATGTTTACCTCACTGGGTAAACAGGAAGAATACAGAAATCGAACAGTAATGCACAATGCAAATACAAAAGAAGTACCAGAATAATCTTTCCATTAATGTCAAAGGATGTTCATATTATATCTATCGTCAACATTACATCTGACACGACTAACATTACACACCACAACACCCGGAGGTGATACAATATATGATTGCCGAAGGGGTGCGACCCAACCGTCGCGACTCCAACTACCTACCCGTCGGCTAACTAACTATTGATAATTAACATTACTAACTATACACTTTTTCCCGATAACAATGGGCATATGTTACATCATACAAAGGCGACGGA
The DNA here is from genome assembly GCF_030272615.1 of Cryptomeria japonica. NCBI lineage: Eukaryota > Viridiplantae > Streptophyta > Pinopsida > Cupressales > Cupressaceae > Cryptomeria > Cryptomeria japonica. The sequence goes on from NC_081407.1 coordinate 692,753,128, forward strand.
TTATACATATGGTGGAATGGGCATGTGCTAAATCATGCCTATGCAATGGATAAGACCTACGGTGGAATGGGCATGTGCTAATCACGCCTATGCAATGGATAAGACTTAAGGTGGAATGGGCATATTTTACATCATACAAAGGCAATGGATAAGACCTGCGGTGGAATGGGCATGCGCTACATCATACTTAGGCAATGGATAAGACCTAAGGTGGAATCCAACAAATTCAAGAACCTCTCTTCACCTAGGTCCCTAGAATTCCTATCTCCCATGTTTTCAATATTTGTTCTTCAGGAGCCCTTTGTTCTTCTGGATTCAAGTTTGAAACTGCTCTACTTCTACAAGTATTGTAATGTTGTGTAAAAGGTTGCTGATCAAATCCAGACATATCACTGTCCGCTCATATTGTACCCTCCAGGATGGCAGGATTCACTACTCTGATACCACTCTAATATGCAGTCTAGTTTGGTCTGATTTAAAAAAAAAAAAAAATGTTCTGAGGTGTTTGACGCTGATTTATCCAATCATGATAGAAATGCAAAAACAACAATAGATTGCAACATTGATACATTAAGGAAAGTCATATATCTCAGAAAATAACACACTAAATATTTTCCAAAATTCAAGACAGATCTAGAAATGCTGATTTCTTCTTAAAACTCATCATTACTTCCAATAAAAGGTTATTATAAAATAGCTTTTGACATATCCATTTAACTGCTATACTAAAAATGAAGATTTTGTGTCCATACATCAGCAATATACACCAAAGAAGCAATAATCAAGAAAAAAACAAAGAAGCAATAATTAGGAAAAGTTGCGACTGGTCACGATTAATCGGGAATCACCATGGTCACTGATTTTTTCCCCAAAAAATCGTCACAAAATCATCAACTGATTTTCAACGACTTTTAACCTGTTTAAATCACAACAGAGTCATCCATTTAATTGGCAGAAAAACATGTTGATGGAAAAAAGAGCTCCAAAATCCTAAATGCCCACAAAACTCAGAAAAAACCCCACCGAGAACTTACAAAGTGTGTCATGCAACTGTATAAGATCATCAACAATGCCGCGAAGGGAAAAAACGAAGGCTTTTTCAATGTGAATCACAGTGCTGGTTCGTGCGAAATCGGGTCGGGTTTTTTCGAGGTCACGCGAAGTTGGGTCGTGTAATGTCCCCTCCTTAAGTATCTCAGACTTTAGTAGAGGTTGGCCTACTATTAGGGTCCTATAGGTCAGCAATATAGTTTGGGGGCCCAACTGGGGGTTGTGGAGCTCCGCAGGGAGCTTTACGGGCCTTTTAGATTGGGATAGTAAAAAGTGAATAGTAACAAAGAAACATAAGAGGAATAGTGAAAAGTGCCCCCCATTCTAGTAACTTAAGTTGTTTTTAAAAGGGGGCCAAGTTCACAATGAGGAATTAGACCCTCAATGATATTTTATGATTTTACGGCCAAACAGTAACCCCAAAATAGACTGAACTTCTTGGAGGGGATAAAAGGCATTTTCCTATCATTTGTATTCATTCTTATGTCTTCAATTTTTAGAACAATAGCAAGCTTGAGGGTTTGAGCAACTTGGAGCTTCCAAGAATGCAAACTTCTGGGAGAATTTGGAGATTTGGATAAAAACTCATCTCTCCTAGTGACAAATTTCATCAGTATCCATCTTCATTGTGCAGTTGGCAGCCTTCAATGGGGTTTTGAGTGCAGATTTATCAGTTTGAGGGCAGATTTTCTTCAATTAATTGTAGGGAAGACCTTGTAGAGGTAGGTCAATACCACTCATTTCCAGCTTATTCTTAGTCAGCCGCTCCATTTTGGGAAGAAGGGCATCGAACCCTGGGTTGTATTTGGGGTTTGTAGCTAATATTGGAGCTGATTTTTAAATTCCATCTGCTGGAAATTTGTATCAGACCTATATGCTCAGCTAATAATATGTACATCGGTCTTTTTAAGTGAAAGAAAGTTATCTTATTTGTCTTCTTTATGTGTTATGCATTATTTTAGTTTGTATCAGCAATTAGCTTCATTTAGGATTCAAGAATCTTTCAAAAACACTCAAAAAAACAAACAAAAATAAGAAAACCAATCAAAGCCCTTGTCATCATACGCTGGCCAAAGACTTTATCAGCAAACAAACAATTGCAAAAAAATAAAATATCAGAGTTTGAATCAGATTTGGTAAAGATTGGGTTGGGGACCTTTCAGGTCGCCTATGCTTTCGCGGTCATGTGAATTGATCAAAGGATTTTCAGTGTTGCGTGTAGGGTTTTTACAGAGGACTGCACGTCATTGACAGGGCAGCTTAGAGGTATGTATTAAATTTTATCGAATATTTTTTATTTATTTTTTTATCAATTTTTTTTAGCAAAAAATTATTTTTTAATGAAATTTCTGTCTAAAAATTATAAAGTTTAAATAATGTTATTGATATTAATTAAAAATTTATATATTTTTTAATTTCTTATTATTATTCTTTATAGAATCATTTAAATTTATACCTGTTTTTGTGTTTTATTAACAAAACGCAGTATAATATACTTATTTTGAGTTTGATTTCTGGTATTATTTATAATTGAAATCAAAATAAATATATATTATTCAATAATAATGTTTTTAATAAAAAATTATGTTTTTATTTTTTTCAATGGTAAGTGCTATCTATTATGGGGATAGCTCCCTATATTTCTTCAAAAAAAAGTATATTACATCCTTATGTCCCCTTACATACTTGAAAATATATCTCTCCTACATGGCACAACAAAAAAAAGAAGCACACAACCTACTGACCCTCCTCTGACTACTAGCTAGCAACACTTTTAGATCCAGATGTCCCATGCCAAATACATCTCTAGCCTATCCCAACACCTTAGATCTAGACATTCATCCAGACTAACAGCCTCCTAGTACATCATGTCAGATACCAATCCTCCGAAGCTTTGAGGCCTCGAATAGTTGTCAGATTGCCATCCATCCCTCCATCTCGGAATACCACCCATGCCTCCTCAATAAACCTCCTTTTCCTCTTCTTCACAGTCCTCTTCTCCTTTTTGTGATGAACCCTTGTTGGTTCAACTCTTCAACTTGCTGTAATTTGTAGATCTTCTTTGTAATTTGGATTATTAAGATGGTCTTTCACAAATAGACAGAAGTTGCAAAAGGGGGTGTAATATCCCAGTTATTTTTTTTTATTATTTTTAAGGCCAACAATAACATCAACAAGAAATTAACCCATTAAGGTTAGAAATCATAAACTTAAACCATGCTGGGAAAGTAACCCTTCCACTTTCTAATCACCAAGTGCCCAATGTGGGAAGGTGAGAGCATACGGTGTTGAGGGGATCCTTAGCTTAAGAAACTGAAGTACAATGCAATGCTTGGGCAGCAAGCCAGCCCCTTCCGCTTGTCCAGCGGGAAAACAAGGAAACTTGGCGATGAACCAACCAAATGAGATACACAAAATAAGAATCACTCAACCGCGATATTTCAGCGGGAGGACTGCAATTACATAACAACCTCAACTTGGTCGCTTATGTCGCGAGAGAACCATTACACATAACTATCACTCGACCACTTATGCAGTGGGAGGACTGAAAATTACAAAGTTGCTTGATAGTAGGCGGCAAGCCAGCCTCTTCCACTTTTTCAGTGGGATGAGAGTTACAAAGCAGAACTAGTTAGTAGTACTACTACTCAACCTTACAAAAAATAGAGATAAGAGAAGGAGAGTAATGCAGATTTTCACAATAAGAACATAAATTTCTGTTACAACCAATCTGCAGGCTGAAATTACAAATCAGCAGCCTAAGGAAATGCAATAATGCTCATAACTCCCTCAATATACCTTCAAATCACTTCAAACCAGTCCCAAACCCACAATATTTCACTTGCAACAACAACCAATCAAAGCCACAACCCAAACAACCCCTTATTAATTTTGCATGCATCCCAATGCAAAACAGAAAACCACGCTATACCTGGGAATTTTGATTTAGCATAATAAATTCAAAACTCAAACAAACATGCTATAAACTCACAAGTTTATCGCCAGTGCTGGGAAGGAAGAACGAGATGATACCCATAACCGTCAGTCGCTTCAGCAGAGAGGTACGATCGAAAAGGTACTTCAGCCACAGGCAAACCAGCAAGTCTCCAGCATCACTTCAACACCAAAAATGTCTAAGGCAAGCTCTGAGAATGTAGTAGAATACAGCACGCAGCTAGGTACTCTATTTCAAGTACGAAACCGGGAAGCACTAGGGAGACACACTCCGAAGCCTCAAGTTTTGTCGCCAAACCGGCAACATAACATTACAATTTTTTCAAGATGATGCAAATGGGAGCCTAAGTCTCTTATTTATAACTTCACACCATCAAATCCAAATGCAAATTCCCTCAAACTCAATTTCTCTCATTTGCATTTCATTCCACCCTACGTGGACCCCAAGAGTGGCGCCATATCCTCAATTCAACCCTCACGCCAAAAGGCACGGGCCCATGAAATTCACTTGGCAACATTAGAGACAAGTCATAAAATAATATCTCTCTCAATAATTTCGACATCTCTTTATTAAACATGAAATTGGCCAAATACGTAGGAGAATATAGACATTAATCCCAAATTTGATAATCAGTAGCAATTAATCAAATTAATTAAATATTAAACCTTAGGATAAGGAAATAATATTTAATTGTGTCACATATGACTCCCGTACTGATTATTGTCAGAACCCAGGATGAAACTGAGCCAGGAAGACCACTGAACTGCTGCAGAATCAGGACCCTGTCCACTATCAAAAATAGAATTATGCCACACTGCCACTTACTAAAAATAGTAAGTCAAGAACTAATGCTTCGAAAAGCATGATCTTCATGCCCAGAGACAGAGCATGGAGAACTCAGTAGGACAGTATCACGAAAATAGCCATTCCCTAACTTACTAAAAATAGTAAGTCCTCGTTTCATCAATGTTGGACCCTCATTCTTCATTCCACCTAGCCTACAGGTCTCAGGAATAGGCTAATGGACCACTGGAAGGTCATCAATGAGAAGGGGACATTACAAAGGGTTTCTTTAATTTGCAACACATTGAAATAATACATGAATTTAATCAACTGAAACAATAAATTGGAGAATTTAGAAGCATACCCGTAGGTCCTTAGCCAATTTATTGAAATGAAAGATTAAATCAGCAACTTACAAAGTTCTGATTTTTATTATGAAAACAATTCAGATTTGCTCTTATTTAATACTAAGACACCCAAACAGTAGAAGATGGCGCCAATAAATGAGCAAGCTGTGTGTTTGGGAAAAGAAGCCTTCAAACCATAGAAGAATTAACAACAAACAGTAAATAGGGAAACCTACAATAAATCTGCCTTGTAAGAAGCCAAATCTGCCCCAATTCAATTCAATTTGACTTCTAAACGAAGCCAACCAAGCTACAACAATTAGATTAATCTTTCACAATCTCAAAGCTACTGAATTCTGAAGAATACACACTCTCCAAAACAGGTTCAAACCCTAGCCACCATAGCCAAGTGCTCAGAAGAAAATGTCAAATGCTCAATATCAGTGAATGAGGTTTGATTTCCATCTTGGCTGCCTAAATACCCAAAAAGTACGATTTTTGGCAATTAGGGTTTTAAAAATCATAACTTTCTTTTAGGGTTCCCAACTTAACCCTAAAAGCAACGCCTAACTTAGGAGATATTAATTTTTCACTTAAATAAATTTAAGTGATGCACTTTGTGATTTTATATTAATGTTTCATTAAACTATTAATTGCCTGTGGGACCACTTAAAAATTCATATCTCACTCATTATTGCTCGGAAACTGAATCTGTCAAAAGCTGGGGCCACAGTTCGCCACGCCAATGAAAATAGGACCATGTCTATTTTTTGCATTTTTTCCCTAAAAATTAGGAAATCCTCATAAAATGTCAGAAACTAATGAAATGAAGACCAAAACTGAACTCAACACTGAACTAGAACAAATAGACAGACCACTCCTCAAGATACTGCATTACTGACCCCCTTATCCATACACTGTTAGCCTACAAGGGTCCAAAAATAGGCTAACTCCTCAAACCAATGTCCCTGACTAGGATGGGGACATTACACTTTTCCTCCTTTCTTTCCAATTCCTATTAACAAAAAATATTATTATTAAATAATACATATTTGTTTTTATTTAAATTAAAAATAATATTTGAAATGGTGAAGCTGAAAAATAAGTATTAAATACTGTTTATTGTTTTTTATGCATATATTATATAATATGATTCTACGAAGATCTTAATAAATTGAAGAATGTATAATTTTTTAATCAATTCAAAATAATGAATTATTTGACAAGCATTTATAAAAATGAAAACTTATCTTGAACTACATAAATTACAAAACTATTTGTGAAGACATTTCATAGTGGTTTATTTGTGAACACTTTTTGAATTTTCTAAAAAATGTTTATTAGGCTGGTTGTACTTAGAAAAAACAGATCAGTCCTGGTTGTAACTTTTAGAGTTTTAACTATCTAACAAAGAGGTATAAGATATAACTGGAGGAAGCATCAAAGATTTAAGTTGATTGCAGATGTATTGTTTATTACCTTTAGCCGCAAGAAGGTTCACAAGTATTAGCTTTAGCATTGTATAAATCTTCTTAGTGTATATACTCTACATTTGCTTTCTTTTTCTCTACAATTGCAAATTCCAACTCCACTACTCGTCCATTTTCGACTGATGTTGTCTCATCCTCCATTAGACCCTAAACTATAGAAAAAAAGTGGTTTTGACCGTTTTTCTTCAATTTTTTAAGTTTTTTTGTAAATCTGATTTTTTCCTTATTTTTTCAAAATATCTTGTACTTTTGGTTTGCCGATTAATTCCCCAAACGATTAATGCTGCTTTGATAAACACTACTAAACCCTAGGCATGAACTTTCCAGCTCTAGTCGGATACGGCTGTGAGGAATAATGTTGAACAGTAGTCTAGACTCTTATAAAGCTAAGTTACTAGTTCGGGTTCGGATTCGGGTACGGATTCGCGGATTCGGCAAAAAAAAAAAAAAAATCTTGGGTACGGTTACGGGTTCGTCCGTACATATATATATATATATATTTTAATTATATATATATACCCATATATTATATATATGTTCAATATATACAATCCATACAAAAATAAAATATACAATGTGACTTTCCATACATAAATCATAAATCCATAATTATTAATTGCCAATGCCAATAGATATTCATATATCGCAAATATAATCAATAAACTAATAACTAAAGTCTAATATCATATTCATAATTTGCAAAAAAGATAATATTCAAGTTTCAAGTCTTTTTTAAAAAGTCATAAAAGGGCGAATTAGAGTTTTATTATAAAACAACTATTTTAAAAAGTCTTTTTTTATTGTTTTTTTAACCCGTGGCCCTGTTTTTTGGAAACCACGTGCCTGGGTTCACACGGGTCCTCTTGGGTTCCCCCGGGTCCTCCTGGGTTCGCCCTGGGTTCCACCCGGGTCCTTCCCAGGTGGTCGGGTTCGCAGGACCCACAGGGAACCCAGCCACCTAGGAAGGACCCGAGAGGAACCCAAGGAGAACCCAGGGAGAACCAGGACTGGGCAAGAACCAGAACCCGAACCCAAGCCAAAAGGGGAAGAACCGGTAACTTAGTTATAAGGATGTTTGGAGCCTTCAAGAACCAATCGCTTCTCCTCCTAGGCCCTACGTCCAGCTTCCACTATGTCAGCAGCTTCAAATGGGATGGCCAAGCATGAATAGTACAGCCTCAGAAAGGTGGTACGACCCAGCAACAAATGCAAATAGCAATTCTCCTCTAATAAATCCTCTTCAATGGCATCCATGAACCTGATGTATTTATTCCAATATGATCCCAGTAATGAGAATGCTATGATCAAATCCTTCTTACTAAAAAACTGAAAACTTGTAAGCTCATTGTGCTTCCTGGAATGAAGGCACTCAATAATCCTCCTAACTGTGTCTTGCAACAGCAAAGAGAATGTCATTCATGAAGGATTTCATCCTCACAAACCCTTGAAAATGAACTCTCCAAAAACAATTCATAAATTCCTCAATCCAACCAAGCATCCAAATGGACTTCACTAGTTTGCTTTTGTAACAATCTCAAGTGGCTTCACTCTTTCCATCGGTCAATGTGGGATAAATAAAGTCACTTTTTAGTTTTCCCAATGGAGTACAAAATAACAAAGGCCCCATTCACTTCTTTTAAAATAAATCATCTTTACTTTATAACTAGCCCTTTAATGATAAATTACAATAAAGTTAATTCTTTTAATTTAACTTTATTAAATTACAACTTTATCGTTATTTTATTTAAACCCATTGAACTATATGGAAACTGAGTTGCTCATCAACACTAAATCCACCAACTAATCGTTAGCCTATGAGACAACTCTATCGGTGCCCATCTAACTTACTATAAACAGTATGTGAAAAGCACACCAAATCACCTCGAATTTGCCTAAAACTGAAACTGTCTCAGCCAAATGTTCCCAAGATCCTTTAGATGTCCTGGTTAGCCTACAAGACCATAACAAAATAGGCTAACAACAAAAATTATCGAATATGCTAGAAAGGGGACACTATAGGGTCCAGGGGAACCTATATTGTGATCCGCAACACGTTATCTTCTTACCCGAAGCATCATCTTGTGCTTAAGGCCAACCTTTGCGTTTCATCATACCATGGGTTTGTGAACCCTTGAGGCTGACGCAAACCTTTGCTAGAGTTGGAGAAATGTATTTAAGACCATTTTTGTAATCAATCCTTAGTAGTTAAGTTGTTCTTAATAGATAGATCCTTAGAATGAGGATTTTCCAATTTGTCAGTCCTCGGTTTATATTCAGGCTAGTGAGCCCATTGTAATATCTTGTGATGCCCTGCAACAAACCTGCGAGCCCTAGACATTCCACATATGAAGGTATGTAATGTAACGTAATGTTGCAAATGGTGAAATCAATAAAGCTTCATGTTTGCTAAGCATTTTCTTATGTTATTTCCATGTGTTGAACTCTATGTTGCACGGTCAAACAGTCCTTTCTGGACCCTCCATCTGTGGCTGCATCATGTAGTATTATTTTATTGTCTGATCATCAATAATTAGGACTAACTTGACTCTCTTTAATTCTAACTCAACATTGCGTGAAAAAAATCTAGGAAAAAGCTAAAAGGCCTCCTACACTAATCCTATGAGAAATATAATGCATATAAATACAAATCTAACAATTACAAAACAATAAATAAGACACAACCCAAGATATGCTTTAGGAAAACCTTTTTGCCAAAAAACGCAACATCAAAGTAGCATTCAATATATCATTCTCAACACCTAGATTACAATGCTTGTCAAAGTATCAACCCCTCCAATAGAAATTTTCAACCTATGTCTTAAGAAAATTCAGCAACATAACCCCTGAAAATCTATAAATGCATAATAATTCCATTTGAAGCATCTAATATATAGACCAAGGATAAATCAAATATCATAAGTGGTTTCCAAAAGCATAAGCCAAAACAAAAGACTCAATTTGCACAAACCAGAAACCATAAGTAGTTTCCAAAACCATGGACCAAAAAAAGGGACTCAATTTGGGCACCCAAATTGTTTTACACAAATCCAACAATCCTGAGGATGATTCCACCTTTCAAGAGTAGTATGCAACTTCCAAGATCAAATATTCATCTCAACAAACTTGAGCATTTCAATTTCATCCATTCAAACCTCTCTTACAACATGTTCTTATGCATGCCATCATTACTAGTCAAAGATCTTCAATGACTTTCCAAGTCCCCTTTGTAACTCCATTTACATACATGTTTATGCATCATAGATTCTCTTATGCATCTTCCATTGTCATAGAAGCTCTGACACATTTTACGTGAAAGATTCTTTTACACATGTCATAATACAAAATACAAGTGGCATAGTGTGTCATCCCAAAGAATCTTGAGAGGTGGGGCACCCTTTTCCACATGGCTCCAAATATACAACACATTATATTAAATAAATACATAAGAGAAAAATGGCAGATGTTTACTACCTATTTACTACACAACCAACACAATAATGTGCAAATAAAGAACAGCGCATATCAGATTGACTGTACAGGAATGTGCTTTACTGAGAGAATTCTTTTATTACAATGAATGTAGATCAAGGAGGATTGTCCACAAATCAGTGCCGTTCCCTGACAATGGAAATTCTACTTACAGGATCCAAACCATTGGTAACTGCTTATTACTAGTTATAAACATACTCACCAAAACAAACAATGACCTTATAAAATAAGTCAACCTAACGAGTATTAGCAAAATGCCAAAATATAACAAGCTCTAATTTTGCTAACTACAAGTGTAAAATTATTGACAATTTTAGGAAATGACCACATGAAAACAGATTGTGGTAATGCTAATTTCACAAACTTCGAGAATTTATAAGATCATTTAACTTCACAAGACCCATAAAGTTATAAGATCAAAGTGAAACAACATGGTTACCATTCAATGGTGCACTGCACAGGCTTTACTTGTGCACTTTAGCTTATTTTCTCAATGTGTTTTCATTCAGTTTCAAGAATAACTCAATTTTTAAACATTGAGTCTCACTACCTCATAGATATCATCTACATAACAACAAAATAAGGATCTTCATTAAACATCTAGCTAGTTGCTTGCTCCTGATAAAGACAAAAGCAATTTAGAAATTTATTGAAAAACAGAATCATACTTATATGCAGGTATCCAGACATCTGGATTGTTTGATGTTGTGAAAAGCACAAACATTTGACATAATGTTTCCCCATAAGATGTGAAGATAAGTTTTCCTTGCGTTGTATCTTCAAACATTATATATGCTAACCAGCTTGAAAACAAAAGGAACAAAACCAAAAGGGCCTGCATAAGAAGGCAACACTTGTTTGTGTCAAAGCAAACAATTGATGCTAAAACAGTCATAATTTTTCAAGTTTTTTTAAAATCTACTAAATACATATTTTAACCTATTTCTACTCTTAGAATCAGAAAAAAGTGGCAACAACAACCTGGATGCTTAAAATCATCATATAAATAAGAATTTAAATGCTTTCCTAACTACACGAACTCACCAAGACATCAAGATAGACTGCCACCATGCCAGTTAAGGACCAAACGCAGTCCCGCAGTTCTCTAAATACAAAATACATATTCCCCACTCAAATTCAGCTTGCAGTGCAGTTTACAAATAATCAGAAAAAAGAATTAATACACAGACTAAGTGCATATACAAATTAATAATTTAACACTAAACTAAATTAATGTCTAGACAGCATAAACCAGTTTTAGAACTTCCGGCATTGCAAGACTTCCTAAATATTACAATTGCTGTTAAAAACATAACAATTAATGTCTAGGCAGAATAACAGCTTTAGAACTTCTGGAGACTTTCTAAATATTACAATTGCAGTTAAAAACATAACAAAAATTGTTTTGCAAACAGAAAACAAACAGAAATCTCAAAATATCATTAATGATACTTTAAAAGCTCTGAAGAAAAACATAATCTTTCTTTTCTGGATCTGACTTACAAGACCATATTTGCCCTCACCATCACCATTGCCTTCATTTTTTATTCATTTTGTCATTCCTCTACACTAACCCATGTCTTGTTTTCCTTTTTCATTCAGTCGCCTTTCAATAATACATAAGTCAAATGAACGAAAATATGAAAGACATCTCTTGTAGTGTCTCTCATTGTCAAGATGTCTAGAAATATCAAGAATTCACAATAGGATGTCTCTGAAGTGACATGGATTTGTCATTCTTATCTCTCTCAACAATTGTATCAATGATGCTATTCAAGAACAAACTCATTACAAATATTCCATAAGCATTGACCAATGCAACGAAGCTTATGAATTTTTGCAGACTAAGGAAAAATCACTATTATCTAGTCATATATATTTTCTCGGTTCGATAAAAACTCTAAAATTATATGGCCAAACAGTTACCCTTATTGTAAGACCCACAGGTGTTTGTGTCTTTGTCTTCATCATGTTTTAGAGTATTGGAGTTATACGATACTATGATTTATTATTTTGTATTGTGAACTGGTGATCGCTTGTGTATATCAATGTTCTACCTTCAAATATTTAATGTGTATATTTGGATATAAGTCTATATGTGTGTATACTTTTATGTTGATTAGTATTTCAGCTTCACTGCTTTCATTTAAATAATGTTTTGGGTAGGTAAACCTAGTTCCTCATTAATATTCATTAAATAATTAACTGCATGTGATCAACACTGCTCCAATAAATTATTTAACTGAATTATGCTTATTAAATGTTTATTATTTAATGGTGTAATTTTATCATTCACTTTGACTATTGTAACATGTTGGACAGATGCACATAACATTTAATTGAATGTGCAGGAATTTCTAGGTGCTTGTCTAATGTCTAGTATGTTAACAGTGACATGGATATTACTATCCATCTCACCTTACTAGTCTTCGTGTTCTTGAGATCCATGAAAACCATATCTGAATTGACTATGATCATGGATCTTTATGTGTCAAACCCATGAATGTGTCTTCTTGGGAGATTTTAATTATTGCTTATGCATTTGCTTGGTCTGTGCAAAAGATTTAATAATCTTTTTGAAATCTTATGTGATTAATTAGTATAAGATTAATCAGTAGAAAAGAGAAAGGTGAATTGTTGAGTGGTTAATAAGTTAATTCAAATGGAATTAGGAACATTCCATATTGTATGACATGCACTTATAATTTAATTGATAGTACATTGGGAAATAGAATTATTTTACAAGGAATATTTATTTTGAAATATTAGCTTTAAGTAAAAAAGTGAATGGTGAAATAGGAAAAAGGGCATGTTATTTTGGTTATTATCTCATGTTAGAAAAAGGTGAGCAAAAATGGAGAAAGAGTGATTTTCAAACCCTTCCTCGAAAAATATTGGATTTACATTTACTTGGAGATTGATTGGGTGGATTGGATTGGTTGTAGAGGGGAAAAGCTTCATCTTGCAATTAACTTCAAATTCTTTGAGATATTTCTTGATTTGGTTGGTTATGGAGTTTTGTTTTGGAATTTTAAAGTTGTAGAGAAATTAAATTTTAAATTTTGATTTTTCCTACCAAAACTCAAACAATACATTTAGAATAGAAACGTGAGTGGAAACATGTGTTGTTGGGTAGATTTAGGCCAAGAGGGTAATCTTAAAATTTTAATTTATGTATTTTCAATTTGGGTGGAAAATATATGAAATTGCTCTCTAAATCTATAATGTCCCCTTTTTATTTGACCTTAGAGAATAATTAATGATTAAAACGAAGTTATCAAAAATAAATAAATTAAAAGACAACAAATTTTCGTTATTTGAAAAGGTCCTAAAAATAAATTTTTAATTGTCCTAAGCTTCTTGGAATTATTTATATTTGATTTATTAAATGTTTAACCTTGGTTATTTACTAAGGTGACTTTATTTTATGTCAATGGAATATTTACAAAGTAGGTCACTTCATGCATAAGTTTTTTCAGGGATTTCAAGTATGCACGCATTCAAAACACCTTATGCATGGTAATGATATGCATTAACCAGAGTTACCCGGGGACGCGTCCCCGACCTGAAAACCCCCGTCCCCGTCTCGGGGACGTTTCGGGGACTTGGGGACAGCCAGGGGACGTTTCCCCCCGTCCCCAAATTGCCCTATATTTTTAGGGGACGTCCCCGAAACGGGGGGAGGGCAACGTCAAAAAACCACGTTTCGGACCCCCGCGTCCGAATATCGACCAAAGGCGAAGTGAAGTTTTAAAAGTTAAAACATTGTGCCAACATCGCATTTCGGACCCTAAGCTCCGAAAAAGGGAAAGTGAAGTTTTAAAAGTTAAAACATTGTGCGAACATTGCATTTCGGACCCTAAGCTCCGAAAAAGGCAAAGAGAAGTTTTAAAACATTGTGCGAACATCGCATTTCGGACCCTAAGCTCCGAAAAAGGCAAAGTGAAGTTTTAAAAGTTAAAACATTGTGCGAACATCGCATTTCGGACCCTAAGCTCCGAAAAAGGCAAAGAGAAGTTTTAAAGCAGTGTGCGAACATCGCATTTCGGACCCTAAGCTCCGAAAGGGCAAAGTGAAAGTTTAAAAACGAAACAGGGCGCGATTATCGTTTTCGGACCCTAAGCCTCGAGCGCCGGCGAAAGTCGAGGAAATTAACACTGTGCGATCGCATTTCGGACTTTAGGTCCGAACCAAAACGAGGGCAAAGCCGAGTTTAAAATCCAACGCATCTCCTCTTCGGGCTAAAGATCCGAACTTTGGCACGCGAAGGCACAGTTTGTAACACAAGGCCAGGGCAAGCAGAAAACGCAGAAAACGAAGTCCTAAAAGAAAGCGAAGTTTTAGCGTAGAAGGCACAGTTTTGACGCAGAATCTACTATTTCAGCGCAAACCACACCCCTTACCCCAGGTCCGAAGTCCGCGAAGGCTAAATCAAGAAGCCTCCAATTTGTCAAAATTCAAAGAATGCGATTCAAAATTTGAAAGAACTCTTAAATCCGAAAACAAGGAGGTAAGACACCGCATCATCCTCCCATCAACCATTTAAAATTTAGGTTGCTAGGCACAGAACCATGTGAAATTGATAAATCCTCTTTCATCCTCCAAACCGCGAAAATTTAAACAGGAAGGATAACCGTTGGGATTCAAATTTTGCAGGATCATCCGCTCGCCCCGCGCAACAAGGTCGGGCAATCACCTATCATTCGCTCCAATCAGGTAAGTACGCCTTATCGCGTACGGTCATTTAAAATGTGTGAATCAAATAAGCAAATACGCAAAATTTGAAATGCTTAGAGTCTGCATCTCCGTTATGCGAACATCCAAAATTTAGGACTTATTCCCGGAGTTTGGCCGAAACTGCATCTCTTTTCAAAATTCTCATGTTTTGCCTTTGTTAAAATTAATCCAAAAAATTTGAGAGTAAGAATGCTTAGTCATAAATCTTCAGGAATATGATGCTGTAGAAGTTAATCAAATTGTTAGCCCAGAGTGATATTTAAACTAATCTCGGTCTGTTGAAACACTTCTGTTATTATCTAACCCGCATCGTCATTCTCGTGTCACCTTGTAATCCGTGTCTGGCTGTGCAGGATAAATGCCTAAATCAGCGGTGGAATCATCAAGAACACCCGCTGCAGCAGAAACCTCACGAGCATCCAAATCAGACATCCCACGGAAAGTTGAAAAAATGAAGTATCAGTATCAGAGAGGAGGGTTAAGAGAGTCAAAGGTCCAGAGTATCTGGGACAACATCGGTGACACCGACCTTGGCCACATTGATATTCAGGATTTCAGGGATCGGGTCTTCTCACCCAATGCATATGGCAGACCTAGGCAAATGCTGGAAAGTGGCATCGCCCAAGCAGCAGGTTTTCCTCCAGCAATCCAGAACTATGAATTAGTAGTGGAAGCTGCTCGGCATTACGAGCCAAAGTCCAGATTAGTGCTTCTGGAAGATATCACTATTGCCGACTTCTCCCCTGAGGCTATCGGCGATGCATTTGATATCCCCTTTCCAAATAATCCCATAGCTACAACAATGGACGAGGCACAGGGGGCGTATGATATGAACCCAGCTCGATGCAGGGCACTAATTAACGAAGAATGGTTCAAAGAAAAAAGGCCTTCAAGCACCAGGATTGTGAAAAAGACCCCCAGAAGTGACTTTCATAATGAACATGGCGATATGGTCACCTTACTTAGCCGAGTCATGGGACTCCCTAAGTCCAACTACTTTGAAGAATGGATGTTCTATTTTACAGAACAGGTCTTTGCCGGAAAGTCTAAGTTTGACTGGGCTCAGATCATAAGTGATAACATCCACGCTCAGCTGATTGAGCTTGAGACAAAGAAGTATTTCACCATGACCTCCTATTTGGTCTATATGTTCGCAAAGAACCAGCCACTGCCAGGATTAATAATGAAAGGTGAGATCGGGAATGGGCCTGGTCAGGTAAAGGTTTATGATTGCTACCCGCAGCTGCACTACCAGGATATAGCTCAAAGGGAAAAGAGCAGCCCGGCTTACGCGGTTGGACAGTACGAACGTGTCAACGACGCCTTCACAATGCGCCTAGTCAGGCTAATGCAGGGAGGGTTACACATAAGGCTCTCGGAGCAAGCTACCATTTTAGTGCAGAGGTATGGGGCCTGGTTTATTCAGTTCCCAAGATTCTCCTACATCCGAATTGCTGGCTTTGAAGGTGCCCCCCTTCGACTTCCGCGGTACCCAACCGATAAAGTAGTCCTCATGGAGGTGGCAAGACAATCACGCCCTGCCGGCATATTATTACGAGAAAGCAAGCAGGCTGGATTCGCATTTCCAATGATCATAGGCAACCATGATGTCCAATTGAGAACTCCCACCCTAGCAGAAGAGTCCCTTGCAGAGCTAGCCTCTTATGGCCTACAGGAACATTTCCCAAGAAAATGTTTTGATCATGACAATTTGGCAAAGAGAGCTTACGGTAGGCGCTACAGAGCAAAGGAGTCAATTGAAGATTACTGGAAAAATTGCTCCGATGACTACGAAGTCAGGCGACGGGAATATTCTAGATTGAGTGTGCAGCAAATGCGACTCTTTGAGTACCGTCGGGTCCCGGATCAGCTCACAGACTCGGGGAACTGTCTCCAAGTCCGGGAATTCGAAGCAGTGAGGCATCTCTTGCCAGGTGTTGATTGGTCTCAAGACCCAATCACGGATTTCGAAGCAGTCATGGCAGCCCCGGCAAGATACACAGATCAATGGTTACAACACCAGATCGAGAGGCTAGTCCATGAAGGGGTCCAGTTTACTTACCATCTGATGGGCAATTTCGACTCTCAGTCTTCCGAAGATGAAAGGACATCAGCTGAAAAACCAGAGAAAAGGAAGAAAACTAAGGCTTGCAGAGGGACTCGGACGTCCAAGAGGACAAGGAGGGAGAAGATTCCCATAAGAAGGCCAGCGACCACTTCATCTTCAGACCCCAGTTCGCCCGATGATGCCATAGATTTGGATTGCATACCTGCTCCGCCTTCCCAGAGCGACATAGAGGCATTCCAAGCCAATGATCCTCCTGCTCCAGATATGCCGGACACCGAGCAAAAGGGCCCCAATCCGACTAAGCCGGGTGACCAGATAGAGGAAGGAGAAATCCCATCCACCCAGGGGATCGAAGTGCATGAACCTACCCAGCAGAGCCGCCATGAATTACTACTCCTCCATGCAGCCAAGGACGACTCAACGGTCGAAGGGGAACAAAGAACAGGCGAGATCCATGAGCTCGAGGGAACCAAGGAGCCACCATCACAGGAAGATGTCAGACAATTATTCAGCGAGATAGGGGAGAACTCAGATGCAAACAAAGAGCTTCCTCCTTCTTCCACCCCTCCGATGGCGGGACAGCTGTTAATTTGTGATCAGCCAGTTGGAAGTATGGGAGCACAAGGTGCTAACTTAACCCTATCCTCAACCCAGACGGTGCCTCAAGAGTGGCTGATCGCCAGAGCTCAGCGCAGGGCCGCCACCAAGGCGCCCATCGACCTCGAAGACATCTTCTCACGAATGGATCAAACAAAAGCAAAAGGGAAGAAGAAACCGAGAACATACTCTAAGATAACCAAGGATGGGCAAAGGAACCGCACTCTTCATATTGCTACCCCGCCCGTAAACAAGCCAGCAGATCAAATAACCCTGGCAGATTATAGCATTACGACTGTCCCCATCGGACGAGCTACAAAAGAACAAGAAAAGGAGGAATTTAAGGACTCGGTGCAAAACATACTCAGACAGCTCGAGGAAATCACGGCTGAAAAGGACATGTATCGGGCTCGTGCTGAACAAGCCGAGGGATACATCGATAAGCTCCTACGGCCACTACACAACCCCTCTGAATCCCATATTCCCCCAATGGCATTGGCGCAAAGGACCACAACTGAATTTGAAGGAATCCGGGATACCGCAAAGGCCGTTAAGGAATGGGTGCAAGACATTAAGAAAAAGGGAGAACAGATCCTCAAAGAAGTAAAGGAAATGGCTCTCCATCGAGAGCTCACTCTCGTCAGGTTGTTGGAAGTAAAGAGAGAATCCCTTCACATGCATGAAGTAGCGGCCTCTACCCTTCCCCTCCTAAGAGCTCTTTTCTGGACACATACACAAATTCCCACACTGCCTGACATCTTGAATCCCCATAACATCAGTGTTCTCAAGGAATGGTATTGGACCATCACCATGAAGAACGACGCCCACGAAATTATTGACAAAGAAAATGACGCGTGTGAGGCGATTCTGGGGAACATGCAAGAACTAGGCAAGACCATCCTCCGATCAATGGTTTCGGGGTGGATAAATGACCTGTCCGACAGTGTAATCCGGCCGGATTGGGAGGGAAGATTGGGAGCAGACAAGGCTTCTTATTCCATTGAAGACTTGAGTTTTGCTGGTCAGTTCCATTCAGACATATTATGCTTCGAGCGTAATCGCTCCAGCTGGAAGGACGGTTTAAGGCACGTGGACCAGTATCTCGAAGGCATGCAATACAAAATTCGCCACCCTCCCATGCCACCTTTTAATCCCCTCTTCCAATTATGCATCAAGTTTCAGGAATATGTCCGCGAGGAACGAGCAGCAGGTCGTGATTTATGGCGAGAATACCTGCATGGCGAAGACCAATTTCTGCAAAAGGAATGTGAAACCAGGATAGAGAAGGTAGTTTCTCAAAAATGCTTTTTTCCCTCCAAGTCTTAAAAAGTGCACTTTTGTCCCAAAAGGGTGACAGTTGACTTTTGGTCAACATATTGTAAAGTTTTTTTGTGCACCTCCCCTTTTTGGATTATTTCAAAGTTGTAATTATCCTTTGGTAGTTATTGCTCCTTTTTGGGTAGTTGTAGATATTTATCTCCCTATTTATGAGTGTGGGTCCCTCTTTTTGTAAGGATGAATCTGGGCCACTTGTTTAGATTAGATCTTGGCCATTCATCCATTTTTGGAAACCTATTTAAGGGGACTGGTTTTCCCTCATTTAGGAGGAAGTTCTTGAATTGTTGCGAAAGCTCTGAAGAAATTTTGCAGGAATTAATACAATGGATTGAAATTACCTTCAAATTTCCTTGTGAGTGCATGGTCTCCTTCTTCATTTAAATTAGAAAGCTTTTAATTATGTCTGTTCATTTTACACAGCAGTTCCTACCAAGCATCTGATAGAATCTTCACAGTCCATACCATTAGAGGGTAGCTGATTGCTTTTTTTCTTTCTGCATGGTTAATCTGGGCTATTTTATGATTCAGTTCGATTATCAAAAGTACACATATCATGAATGTAGAAGTTCTAATATTGTATTTGATAATATGAAAATCTGGTTTCTCCTTTGAAGATTGCACTGAGTTTATGCAAACATTGTGTCTGAATGACTGATGATGCTTAATTTGGTTTCCCGGAGGTGTCTGTCTGCTTGGGTAAATCTGTTGTCCTAGTTAACATTTACCATTCTCTCTCTCCCTACCCTTCCTTTCTTTCCTCCCAATTTTATCCCCTTTTTTTAGAAATCCGCAGTCTTGCTAAATCAGCTTCAAATTAATCAACATCACCTGAAAGAAAACCAAAAGAGGTCCCTGGGAATTCGTATATGAAATTACTAATCAAACGTAAGCCCCCTTGTGTTTCCAGCATAAACACATAAAGCCACTGAGAGATCCCGCAGTCAAGACCTGACAAAAGAAACCTTGAGGTAGTCTCCTTTGATCAAACTTAGAAAACAGCATTAGAGACTTCCTTATCTCAAGAGAGAGTAGGATAATCAGTCGGCTATTCTATTCTGCGTTGGCCGTATGGAGTTTGCAGCAATGCGATTTCAGACACGTCAACACGTCCCCGTCCCGGAAACTCGGGGTAACTTTGGCATTAACTCTTCGGTGAAATTCAAAGTTATCTTAAAATATCAAGTGAGAATTGAAGGTGATAAAGGAATTCCTGGCGAAAATTTCAACTCTTGTAAGGATTTTCCAAGCAAAACTTGACCTTGATTTATGCATTTTAGAGTGGGATATCCACTTATGCATGAAATTTCATGTAGAAATGCCTCTTATCCTTGCATTTTCAAGCGAATATTCACTTAGGTTTTACATTTTTGAACAGAATTGCAAAGTGGAACAACATTTTCAATTGGAATTGCAAGATGGGCTTAAAGCAGAAATGCATATGATGTAATGGAATTGCAAGGTAATCTTACAATTTGTATCAACACTTCAGCCATCTCTTTCAAACTTCATCCATTCACACCTACATTTCTTTACTTTCACAGTTCCAAGTTTTGAGTTATAATTTCATGATTTTCATCATTGGAGTTCACTTCACTAAGCTGAAGACTAGACAAAACTAACCCTTCATTCTAAGGCCAGAGACTAAATTTATCACCAAGCTAAGCTAAACAACTAAGACCAACAAGCCAAAAAGAGGGGTCCCTATTTGCAATAGGGCATGTGTGTTTACAACACAACAGTTAGAAATCTTATTGCATTCATGGTATTATAGACTGAAGCAGTCCCTTGTGTATTCTTAGTTATTCTTTGTTCAGATGCATGTAGTTAATGGACCAAAATGTTTGAATCTTGCATTACATTCAATCTGTAATAAAAAATAGTATTGTCAAAGGACACACACATTACAATTTGGCCAGCAAGCATATTTCTGTAGATGCTGAAGGTTTCCTATGTCAGCAAATTGTATTGACCTTATAATATTACCAATGATAACAGAAGGCAGAAATTTGTTTGTTGAAATGTCTTTTTATATTCATTAAATGTTGAACGATCATTACTCCAAGGCAAGGCTATTCTAAGACAATAAACTCAGGAAAAATTCAGTGTGATATGTTAATGTTTGACAAAATGTCCATACAACCAACTTGAGGGGAGTGCAAAAAATCGGTACCAAAACACGGTAGCATCTTACAGGGACATGAATGTCACATCAGAGAATATGCAAACCAAAATGACCCCAAAATCTTCATACAAGCCATATCCTTGGCCTTCAAAATGAACTCCGGGTGACCTTTCAAACCTCACTTAAACAAGGAAAATAATAACTATAATAGAGAAATAATCGAAACAAAATAGAACACAATCAACCAAAGAAATAAGCTATGCCATTGCTAAGAATTTACAATGCTGTTCCAACCATTATAGACATCACACCAAAATATATTGGGTAACAAAAGAAGTTATGAATCAACTCTGAATCAAACAAAGAAGACTAACATAGTTTGCAAAGACAAAATAACCCAAGGAATTTAACCTCAAGAAATTTGTCAAATAGACATTCAAAAATTTCTAGCTAAACTCTTCCTCATTAATTATAGGAGATCTTAAAGTATTATATGTCCAACTCCTAAGTTGATAAAAATTTCACCATTCAATTGTTTCTAAATTCTAACACCATAATAGTTATTTATTGAAGCAAACAACAAAATTCCATAACAACAAAATAAATAGAGACAAAAAAGAACACCATACCTAATGTTCACCAGAAGAAACAACACACGGATATATGGAGCAATTCTTAAAGGCAAATAGGAAATAGGCCCTGAACTGATGTAGAGAATATCAAATATTAAGTCTATCACCAAAAGTCCCAACAATATGACCTGCAAAAGATGTCATTTGGTTACAAGTGAAAAGTTTTATATGAGTTGTCCAAATTGAAATTCACACATTATAACAAACTTGAATTTACATATGATGTTTAAGAAAAAATGATCAAACATTTTTATACTTGCAATGCAACATGTTTAGGAACAATACCATGCAAGATAACCATTTGTTTACAAGATGATCAATTGCACAGAAATGCTTTATAATAATCATGAGCACAAATTATTTATATTTTCAATAATAAACTTGTGCTCTAACATATGCATAGACATATTTATGATGGTTGGAAATTGTTTCATCTTAGATGATGAAATTCAAATCTTTTAAGTTCTGTTGACTGAATACTTTGCTAAATCTCTGGCAAAATGAAACTGCACACATGGAATATAATACAGTCTAAATTTTTTACGATACTATTCATCTATTTAGCAATTTATAATATTAATTATCTTAAAAGAGTAGAGTTCGATATCTTGCTGGAGACGTACAAAGGTAAGTGCATTTCTTCTTTTCTTGAGATCTTTGTCTAAGTATATGCAAGGAAAACAACATGCCTTACCTTGTAATGCAACTTCCTAAGGTCAACTCAGGGCATCCAAAACTACAAGGAAAAATCTCAACAATTCTACCAATTGGCTTCATCGACTTGATTTGCACTCCCAACTCAAAAGTACAAGATGCTATTTCTCTCGGCCTGTAAACAATTTCGTCTAGACAGTTTACCTTTCCATGTCTATCCATTGGTAGGTGATGTCTTTTCCAATCTTTGTCTCTTAGAAATGTGTTTCTCTTTTTTGTAAGGTGTTTTCTTCCATCCTGTTTGTTGTCTCTTTATACCGGAGCAACTCACAACTTCATTGATGCTAGAATTGTCACCAAGAGAGGTCTTATCACTAATAATGTTGAAGACTTCAAGGTCATGGTGGCTGATGGATCAACAATTTGTTGTAAACAGATGGTGTCGAGCATGGCAATGAAGCTTGGTAATTATGAAGTCAAGGATGACTTCTATGTTGTCAATATTGGAGGGACCGATGATATGGTCCTCGGCATACAGTGGCTGCAATCTCTAGGTGAGATCACTCTTAACTTGCAAACCATGGAGTTAAAGTTAATGACTGAAGGGAAGAAGGTGGTTTTGCAAGGAATGTCTAATGGGGGTCCTCGGATTGTATCCTTGAAGAGGATGGAGAGGCTGATCCGTCATAACCAAGTAGAGTGGGCAGCAGAATGTGTGATAATGCCATCAAACCCATTAGAAGACAAGGGCAGCTACACTACTAATATTCAAGCTCTAATCACAAACAAGAGCAGAGTCTTTGGAAATCCGCCACTTAGAAAGTCTCCTGAGTGTATGGTCATGCCATCCCACCCATCTGAAGAAAGGAAAAGCCATCCTGACGACATTCAGGCTTTGATTTCAAAGAGGAGCAAGGTGTTTGAGACTCCACCTCCGAGTAGGCCGCCTAAGTGCGGTACTGAACACATCATTGAGTTGGAAGAGCGTACTAAGCCTATAATGATTACTCCTTACCGTTACCCAAAGAAGCAGAAGGACGAGATTGAGAAAGCCATTAAGGAGCTTCTAGACATGGGTTACATTAGGCCAAGCAAGAGCCCCTTTGCTTCGGCTGTTGTATTGGTGAAGAAGGAGGATGGGACCATGCGTATGTGTGTGGATTACTGAGCCTTAAATCAGAAAACCATCAAGAATCGGTACCCCATTCCGAGGATTGATGAGCTCATTGATGAGCTGCATGGTGTCGTGTACTTCTCCAAGATAGATCTCAGATTGGGCTACCATCAAATCAGAATGAGGGCTTTTGATGTGGAGAAGACTGCTTTCAGATGCCACTTTGGGCATTTCGAATTCCTAGTCATGCCTTTTGGTTTGACTAATGCTCCAGCCACATTTTAGTACTGCATGAACAGAATCTTTCAAAAGCAGTTGAGGAAGTTTGTGCTCATATTTTTCGATGACATCCTCATCTTCAACAAGTCTTGGAAGGAGCACTTACAACATGTTAATGCCCAAAAGTGCACCCGATACTAAGCTATTAAAACCTAGCATTTTGGGTAAACATGGGGACAATCACAAGTCTGTGGGTAAACTATTATTGTGATTGAACCTCCGGATAGGCCGGTTCCTAAAAATGATGGATCACTAACTCTAGCAAGACCTTAGGAAAAACCTTTGAGGAAAAGGGAGAGGGAATAAGAAAAAGGATAACTAACAACTTAAATAAGGTGATGCACCATATGATCTGAAAAATGACAAGAAAACTCCTTTAAATGCACTTGTTCTACACATATGACATTTCTGAATTCTTATCACAAAAAAGTGTTTCATACAAAGGGTTATTGCTCAAAAAACTTGAAAGGAAATGACTTTCACAAACAATTATTTTGATAAACCACAATGCATGACCTGTGATTCATGCATGAGACAGAAAATTCAAGAAAGGTTATTTCACAAATAACACAAAAATGAAAATTGCTCTCAATCACACAATGAAAAAATAACTCAGAAATGAGAAAGGCATAAACTGATATCTGTATTGAAATTTTCTGTGAGAACTGCAAAAATGGGTTACAAGATACAAAACTCAGCTAAGCTTGAGAAAAAATCCAGAACCTCTACCAACTGAAATCTTTCCTTCCTTTATGCAAAAAGTCTTCCAAAGGCAAGGAAGATGACTAATGCTCAACTAAAAGTCTCCTTGAGTGATCTCCAAGTCAAAAATATCTTGAAATTCGAGTAGGGAAAGGAACCCCCACAAAAAGGCTTCAAACTCTGCATAATTGTGTGAAATCAGGTGTAAACACTTGGTCAACTGAAGGTTGAACCATGAAATACTCAAAATCAGGCTCTAACTGCTGGAGAACTAGCCCAAACTCATTAATAACTGCATTCCAAGCCCAAATTCTTGTGATAACTTCGCCTATCTAAGCTTCAATATTTTCCCTTCATATGCATATTGGGAATAATTTTAAAAACACAATAAATATTAGTTGGATTTATAACTCATCCAAAAATATTTATTTTACATTATACATGTGTTTATGGATGGAAGGTGTTGAATCCTAGAGAGGTGAAATATGCACAAAATTCAATTTCCCTTTAAGAATATTGACAGGAAAATCTACTACATGCAAATAAATTAATTTGAATATTTATTAATTATAGTAATGTTGCTAGAATAATTTTCTTTAACATTAATATAATTAACAAATATAAAAATTAATTATCACTTTTTAAATTTAATAAGTCTTAAAAGACTTAGGGGTTTTAAGCCTCCCCACGGCTAGGAAAAGTTTATTATTAACATCTAAGTGGGAGTTTATAGAAACTTCGACCACCATGCATTATTTTTCTTGTTTTACAAAATGCAATCCCATTAAAATGGGAAAAAGAGGATGAAGACAAAATATAGCGATGAAAACCTAAGAATAATCTTCATTTTGCATTTTGAAACTTTGTCGAGGAAGAACTGCCGAGCTGGTAGGGTTTTCGGACTGCTGATGGAAAATGGAAATTGCGTGTTTACTCCTCTTCGACCTGCAGCTATCTGGAACATCACTCGGTCTGCTTTTGCTAGAAATCAAAAGGGTTTTTCTCTAAAACCTACGGCATTCCTTCATTCGCAGATATGAAAAGGTATCTTCAAAGCTTCAAACTGTGAACTTGATCTTTTATGAGTTTTGCCTATCTTTTTTTTTTTTAGAAAACTCTGCTATTTTCTGTACTTCGAAATTCTGTGAACTTGACATTTGTGTTTGGCGTGAGCTCTAATAGTGGGGTTTTCGCATTTTTTGCATTTTCCCGAAGACTCTGCATATTTTTAGATTCAATGAGACTCTGAAAATCCTTTATATTCTTTTAAAATCGGGCAGAATACATGGATTTATGAATATTTCCTAAAAAGGAAAAACTCTGATTTTTCTGTATCTTTCAATCTCTGCAATTCATACCGAATTTATGGGTCTTTGCCTTGCATTTTTCCGAAGACTCTCATTCTCTAATTTCTCTGCTTTTTAAGAAATCCTTGACACTTGTTAATTTCCCTTTAGATGGAAAATCTGTTGTGTATTTTTTACGCGGAGAACTTTGCAAATTTATCATTTCCTTTCTGATGAAAAAGTAAATAAGGAAATACTTGGTTTCACTGAACAAAATTCTGCAAATTTTAAAAGAAACCCTCTCTGCGATTTTTGGGGTTTTCCATTTTCGCTGGAATTCTCTGAAAGAATCTATGTTATTTCATGTTCTGGGTTCTCTGCAATTATTCCTTATTGATAAACTTGCTTGATTTTTTGAAAATCTGCACTTTCTGAAAATGAAATTCTTGGATGAAAATCTGTTGATAAGTATTGTTTAAGCACAGCTTGTGCTATGTACGTCTCACCTTCTTCACACATTTGATTGAAAAGATTCTAAAAGCATTCTAATGCCTTTTATTTTTTGCATTAGAATTAGTTACTACAGCTTCAGCTTTACTTGTGCTTCCAGTATGGATATGGTCTTCCTTTCCATTTGCAATATTGGCAATTGCTTGGCATATTCCTTCAGACTCCAGAACTTAGGCTTTCTTCATGCATCTCCATGGCTGCTTTCACACCATCTTATGCTTCCTGTAGCTCCCTGCAAGTACCCTCTAAACAATCACATGGTTTCTATGAGCTAGGCTCAACCCTTGTAGGATCCTCATTTAACCCCACTCATAATAAAACCTCTGAAATTTGCAATTCTTTACCTGTCTCTGCACATTAAACAAACAGGTAGAAAACAATAATTCTCCAAGCAATGAAGATGACCTTTTATTCTTTGTCTTCCAAGATGCTTTTTTTTTTTTTTGTCAAGGGGAGCTTGATTATATGATGCAAATATATATAGGTAAGATCAGTAAGCATTTAGTCATTGCTTAGATCCTTTGATCTAACCCACTTCACCTTTTGATTTTTTACAAGACAAAGAGGAGACTGGAAGAGAACGGATTCTAGAGTTGCAGACTTATGACTTCGAGAGCAAACTTATGCCAGCCATATACCCCCAGGCAATGGCTGGTTCCTTTCTTATCTTATCTATGCATTTGCTTTATTTAGTTCAGTTTTTCTCCTTTGCATAGGCAAGTAAGGATTACTCTCACGATCTTGTGTGAGAGAAAATTTATTTGTAGATTACTCCTCGTAATCCTTTCTTTTGCTCTGTAGATTACTTCTCGTAATCATTTCAACTGTATAAAATATAATGAATAAAATAACAATTGAAAGATTTCACTTATGTGACTGTAATCTTTGCCTAGGTAGTTAAATTTTCCATTGAATTGTAAATATAATGAAAATTTCAGTAACAACTTTTAGATGAAATTCTTAGCATTCTGAGTCTGAATCATTGTTTGCCAAAGAATCTAAGTGTGAGTTTGGAATGAGGGAGTTCCTCTACTTGGGGCACATCATCAGTGCAAAGGGTGTGAAAGTGGATCCCGAAAAGATTAGAGCTATCTTTGATTGGCCACCACCTGAGAACATAACTCATTTGAAAGGATTCTTGGGTCTATGCAGTTTTTACAAAAGGTTTGTGAAGGGTTATTCTTAGTCGGTTGCCCCCCTCACAAATCTCACTAAGAAAGGAGCCTTTGAGTGGTCTGCAAAGGCAGAAAACAGTGTTTGATCAATTTAAGGAAATCATGAGCTCATGCCCAGTTTTGGCCTTACCAGATTTCACCAAGCCTTTTGAGCTGCAATGTGATGCGTCAGGAGAAGGCGTTGCTGTAGTTCTTATGCAAGACAAGCATCCTATTGTCTTTGAAAGTAGAAAGTTGAGAGGGCCTAAAAGGCTATATTCAATCTATGACAAGGAGATGCTTTCCATAATGCATGCCCTTGCGAAATTTAGGCAGTATCTGGTGGGAAATAGGTTCGTTGTTAAGACTGATCATAACAATTTGAAGCATTTCATGAACCAGAAAGATTTGAATGAAAGCCAGCAAAAGTGGGTTAGTAAGCTTCAGGCTTATGACTTCGACATTGAGTATGTGAAGGGGAAGAACAATATAGTGGTTGATGCCCTTTCACGGAGACCCCATCTAAGCTCTATATGTGAGCTTACTGCTGATTGGAGGGACCTATTGCTTGGTGATTATGCCAAAAATCAGTTTGCAACCAGCATTGTTGAAGGCAATTTTCATGGTGAGAAGTATAGTTTGGTTGGTGGATTGATTTTGTATAAGGGAAGTATCCTTCTTCTACCTGAATCGAAGTTGAAGGAGAAGGTATTGCAGACTTTTCACGACATTCCCCTTGCTGGCCACCAAGGTTTTTCAAGACTTACAAGCAGATCCGAGAGAGATTCTCTTGGAAAGTGTTGAAGAGAGATGTCTTAAAGTACGTTAGGGAATGCCATACTTGTCAGAAGAACAAGGATGAACACACAGCACCCGTGGGTTTATTGCAACCATTGCCAATTCCCAGTCAAAAATGGTAAAGTGTCTCTATGGATTTCATCACTAGGTTGCCAAAGGCCAGTGGGAAGGATTGTATCTATGTGGTGGTGGATAGATTGAAAAAATTTGCTCATTCTTTTGCCATCACTAGCTCATTTACAGCAGCTCAGGTTGCTGATTTTTTCTTCCGTGAGGTGTTTAGGCTACATGGGCTGCCTAAAAATATTGTGAGTGATAGGGACAGTAAGTTCCTAAGCTCCTTCTGGCAAGAGATTTTCAGATTATGTGGTACTGTGCTCACCCCAAGCACAAGTTACCATCCCCAGATAGATGGACAAACAGAGATAGTAAATAAGTGGTTGGAGGGTTACTTGAGGAACTACGTTTCAGAGCAGCAGAAGGCCTGGGTAAGATGGCTACATCTTGGTGAATACTGCTACAATTCCACTTATCACATGTCCATTAGGATGTCACCTTTCATGGCACTTTACGGTTATGAGGCCCCTAGTTTTGTTGATTTGGTGTTTGGAGATAGTAGAGCACCTCAAGCTAGGGATATGGTTCAGCAATGTCAGGATATTTTGAAGGCATTGAAGGACAACCTCCAAATTGCACAGAATCGGCAGAAGTTGTATGCTAATCAGCAGCGTATTGAGCGCTCATTTGAGGTTGATGATATGGTCTACCTAAGACTTCAGCCCTTCAGACAGTCTACTCTCAAAAAGAGTGGAGCGGAAACACTCAAGCCACGTTTTTATGGACCATTCAAGGTCATCAAGAGAGTGGGAGTTGTGGCTTATGAGTTGGAGCTACCAGCGAGTAGCCGAGTACATAATGTCTTCCACGTGTCACGCCTCAAAAAGGCGCTTGGGCACAATGTGATAGTCTTTGTTGATTTGCCTCCTTTGGATGAAGAGGGAGAATCGGTGCTAGTTCCTGAGGCCATCCTTGATGTCAGGGAACCGTTGTTGAGGAGGAGGACCATCCGAGAGTATTTGGTTAAGTGGAAGGACTTACTGGTGGAGGATGCTACATGGGAGAATGAGGAGGTTTTACAGCATCCTGTCTTGTGATTGCTTAAGGACAAGCAATTTTGGGAAGGGCGGATTGTAATGTCCCCTTTCTTGTGATCTTGCATTCAATGGTCCATTGGCCTATTCCGGAGACCTGTAGGCTATGTGGAAAGGTGAATTAAGGGTCCCCATGTTCCATGGAGTTCTGACCAGACTTGTCAGGGGTGGAATGTGAACTTACTATTTTTAGTAAGTTAGGGTTTGGCCGTCAGGATGGTGCAGAGTTTCTAAGCTCACCAAGCCCTTTCTCTGGTTGCGAAGATAACGATTTTCGGAGCATTATTTCATGACTTGCTATTTTTAGTAAGTGGCAGTTTGAGGCATTCTATTTTTGGCAATCCTAGATTTGGTCCTGATCCAGCACAATTCAATGATCCTCATTGCTCTGCCTCATCCGAATTTCGTTGATAGTCAGTACTGGAACTATAAGTGATTTAATTAAATATTATTCCTTATCCTAAGGTTATTATTTAATTATTTTATTACTGATTGATGCTATGGGAAATTGCGCAAAATATAATATCTTTCCTAAGTCATGTTTGGGCAATTTATTTGGAGATTAAAAGGAGACTTTATTCTTTATACTTTAAAAGTTTTATGATGCCAAAATCATGATCCCCTCTCCTTGGCATGATTTTGACTAACGAAAGTGGGCGCCACTTTGGGTCCACCTCTTGAAATGAAACACAATTTGAATGAGGCGAATTTGGGAGGCAGTTTCATTTGAATTTTAGAATGGAAAAGCTATATAAACAGAGGTTGGGCTCCTCATTTGATCATCTAGAGAAAATATATCGTTATACTGTCGGAATGACTCCAGACATTCTTCGAGGTTGAATACCTCCTAGATCTTTCCTTCTAGTTTTGAGTGTGAGACATCACTCCTAGCTGTG
The DNA here is from genome assembly GCF_030272615.1 of Cryptomeria japonica. Classification (NCBI taxonomy): domain Eukaryota; kingdom Viridiplantae; phylum Streptophyta; class Pinopsida; order Cupressales; family Cupressaceae; genus Cryptomeria; species Cryptomeria japonica. The sequence continues at coordinate 692,783,281 of NC_081407.1, forward strand.
GTGCGTAGTTGTGAGCTTTTGGGTGATTTTCAAGTGTGTTGGTGAAGAAGTTGTGTTGCTGGTTTTTTGGGTGTTGCTGGTGTGTTGGCTGGTAGTTCATTTTGCTCGTAGCTGCCGGTGTGTTGAGTGCATCATTTTGGGTGAGGGCTTGTTGGAAGTGTACCGGAGAGACAATAGTTTTCCTATATTGGCGTGGCATTTGGAGAACTCTCCATTTTTTAGTTGCAAATTGAACTATTCAGCAAAAACGCCATTCCCAGAATTGCTTTGGGTTGCGTGCATTGCTGTTGATGCTCTCCAGTTGTAGTTTCAAGGTATTGTTTTGTTTTCTTATGTCATACGCTTCATTTGCTTCTGGTTTGGCATGATTCTATTGGGTTTTGAGAGAGTTACAAGCAATTTAGTGGGTTAGCTGGTTCTACGTTTTCCTTGTATCTGATTTCAGAACAGCAAGTAGAATTCTTGGTTAGAATGTGTTAGTGAATTCTTAAGATATGTACTTCACTCTATCTTCTTTCGCATTTCTATCATTGTAAGAATTGCCTCAGTAGTAGTAGTACTGACCAATTCATTCTATGCTGCATTTCCCACTGAACAAGTGGAAGAGGGTGGCTTAGCCACCTGTATGTTTTGTAATTCAGTTTGTCCTCCCACTGAGCAAGTGGTTGAGTGATATTGTCCTCCCGCTGAGATATGCAGTTGAGTGATAGTTTTATTTAAAAGTCTTCCCGCTACATAAGCAGTAGAGTGATTTGGTTTAGTTATGCTTTTGTTGCCTTGGCTGGTTTACCGCCAAGTTCGTATTCTTCATCCCGCTGAAAAGTGGAAGGGGTTGGCTTATCGCCCAGTTTTGTATTCGCATTGTAATTTCCAGCGGATTAGTGAGCTAGCGAACCCCTTGTCACCGTATGCTCTCATCTTCCCACATTGGGCTCTTGGTGATCAGAAAGTGGAAGGGTTACTTTTCAATAGCATTGGAATTATATTTCCGAACTTTATAGGGTGCATTGTAATATTGTTGTGCTTGAAAACCGAAAAAAATAAGTGGGAATATTACAGGCTCCTTGATTTTGGCATTATGGTGATAGGAAGTCATGGTCAAGTTACCTTCTCTAGTAGTTCATCTTGCCTTGAAATGTTTACAAGATCCTTCTTCTCTGCCATCTTGTGATCTCCTTGAGGATAGTCCTAACACTTGAAGTCCTTCAACCTGGAAGCACTTTGAATCCTCTCTCGTGCATTTGAAGTGTCCTTAATGATGATGAAACTTGAAGAGGTCGCCCTTCTCTTGTCCTGATCTTCCTCTATCTTGATTTTGTTGATCTGCAAAACAAACAAAAGATGATTAAGTATACATAATATATTCATTCTATTATGGCATTTCTCACTTTAAAAAATTAACAATAAGGCATTAAGATCAATTTCGCTTAAGACCCTCTGGAAGAACAGACCCTATAATGGAATTTTCTCTAGATCCTCTCCAAGGACAGGACCAATAATGAAATTCGCTCTAGACCCTTTGGAAGGGTCAAGAGCTAAATTGACATTTTGCTTGCTTTTTCTTCATAAAACTCCATTTCTCATCCTTTTCTCATCAAAAAACAAGTCTTTAGCCCTCGAAAATGCTTAGGAATGGGTTAGTTCAAAGGCTTAGGCAAGGAACAAGGCTTCCTAAAGAAATTCGCTCTGGACCCTTTGGAAGGGTCAGGAGCGAAATTTGCATTTTAGTTCAAATTTCATCATCTCTTTGCCTTAAATCACTTCTCAAGGCAAGTATACATCAATCTTCCCTCAACTACGCCATAGGAACCAAGATCTTGGTCTCAAACAAGGAGCAAAATAGAGGTTTAGGAAATTTCGCTCTGGATCCTTTGGAAGGGTCAAGAGCGAAATTTGTCTTTTGACACTATTCACCTTCCATTCATCATCATTATGCCTTGAACTTAACTTATCAAACCTCCTCCTATCATGATCAAGTCAATTTGCCATCAATTTAGCTTAAAACAAGATTCTTTTAGTGCATTAGGCAAAATAGAGTCTTTCTACGAATTTCACTTTGGACCCTTTGGAAAGGTCAGGAGCAAAATTTGCAGTTTAGACTTAATTCTCATTCAACTTGCCTAGGACTTGTCCATTCCCCCTTATCTTATCATACTCAAGTCAAATTGCTCTCAAAGTGGTGTCTACTCAATGCTTTTGGTGAGGAAATAAGTCTTTCTAAGAATTTCGCTTTGGACCCTTTGGAAGGGTCAGGAGCAAAATTTGGAAAATAGAGCTTGTCCTTGCTAAAGTTTTCTCTTAGCTTGCTTGTTAAACCATCTTAGGAAAATACCTTTAGGGCAATTTACTTTTAAATCTTGAGGAAAATAGATGCTTTTGAGAAATTCGCTCTGGACCCTTTGGAAGGGTCAGGAGTGAATTTGTTCCTCTAGACCCAATTCTTCCTTCTTTTCACTCATCTTGCTTTAGACTTGTCCTTTTGAATCCTTTCCTTTCCATGTATGTCCACCATTTGATGTCCCTAGTGAAGAAATAGGTCTTTTGGAGGATTTCGCTCTGGACCCTTTGGAAGGGTCAGGAGCTTAGACAAATTTCGCTCTGGACCCTTTGGAAGGGTCAGGAGCGAAATTTGCAATTATGCTCAAATCCTTCACTTTCCATCACTTCACTTTGTTGCACACATCAATACCCTCTCAATCACACCATAGGGATAAGGTTTATGAGGCAAATTAGGACCAAGAAGGGAGATATAAGGAAATTCGCTCTAGACCCTTTGGAAGGGTCAGGAGCGAATTTGAGGAATTAGTCTTAAATATCATCCAAACACTCAAACTTTACCCTCATTCACATTGTTCCCACCTTATGGCATGCTAACAAATCACCTTAAGGAGGTGCCTAGCTCAAAACGTTGGATCAAAAGTGCATCTTAACAATTTCACCTAGGTACCTTTGGAAGGACATACCCCTCTAGGAATTTCGCTATGGATCCTTTGGAAGGGTCAGGAGCGAAATTCATGTTTTAGGCTCAATTTTGTAAATGTTATTTCAATTTCCAATTTAGAGAACAAGTTATATGCAGGATGGTGTATTTTAAAATTTTGATATTATAACTATGACAATAATATTGTTATCTTTCTTTTGCTGCAGGTATGGAGGATGAACATGTATCGATTTCAATGTCATCTCCTTTCTTTTGAATGATGTATATATAGTAAGGTTGTCACGATCAAGTGGCACCTTGATCGGACATGTCCGACCAAGATGTCACTTGGTCGTGACTCTTACCAATATCAACCGATCCATTCGATGATAACTAATCGGTGCTAGTGTAAATGATAACAAATCTGTAAACATACCCGATAATGAATCGGTATCATTGCAAATAATAACAGTTCGATAATCACACCCGATAGTGAATCGGTGTCATTGCAAATAATAACAATTCGATAATCACACCCGATAGTGAATCGGTGTCATTGTAAATGATGACAGATTGGTAAACACACCCGATAGTAAATCAGTGTCATTGTAGATGATAACAAATTGGTAAACACACCCGATAGTAAATCGGTGTCAAAGTAAATAAGTCTGATAACTAATAGCATTTAGATCGACGCTTAACTATGTTAAGCAAGTCGTCGATCTAATCTATCTTTATCCAATTGTCAATATCATAATTATGATCAATGTTATATACAACATGAATCAGATAATCTAATAGCATAGATGAAAAAGTTAATAACAGAATGAGTTAGGAGAGTCTTATCTTGCAAAAGCTACTATTGCATTAACACTCCCTCTTAGCTTTGGAAGATAGATAAAGTAACCTGCATCACATTTCTTTTCCATAATGTCAGTCTCCAAGAATATATATCATCTATACATATGATATGAAGTACCATCAGGACATAAGATACAAATATAAAACATCACTCTAAGTATGTGACATAGAGTATCACCTAACCATGTGATATAAAAGATTCATCATTTTATTATGACAAGATATCACCTGAACACGTGATATCAATATTGCCTAAACATGCAATACTAAGGATAAACATATGAGGATGGTTAAATCCTCATCTTATCCAGGTTGTGATATGTGCACAAACATTTTATTCAAATGTTTTATCACAACACCATCATGGCACATCCATGACATACCAGAGATCCAACATGATAACTGGTTTGAGAATCATAAGATCGTCACCTTATGATGTCTGCATACAAGTGTTCATAATCTGAGAGATCGTCACCTCTTAGATATGAACACAAGGAGTAAAACCCAGAATGTTTCAACATGACAAAAAAGAAGTTTACACATTAAACATCTTATTTACAAAGCAGATTACCTTTCTAACATACCTAAACCCTTTCTGAAGTGATCAACCTTCACTCTGGAAAGTGGTTTGGTCAAAATATCTGCAGTCTACTCTCCTGTACTAACATATTCCAATTTGATCACATTTTTGTCTACCATGTCTCGTACATAATGATATGGGATCTCAATATGTTTGGATCTATCATGGAACACTGGATTCACTGAAAGTTTTATGCACCTTTGATTGTCGCAATGGATGATAGTAGGTTTCATAGGTTCACCAAACAATCCCACAAGTAACTTTCTAAGCCACACTGCTTCTTGGGCAGCCATGGAGGCTGCAATGTATTCGGCCTCGGTGGAACTTTGCGCTACAGAAGACTGCTTTCTGCTGATCCAGGATATCATGGCTGATCCCAAACTGAAGCAGCACCCAGAGGTGCTTTTCCGATCAGTCACACTTCCAGCCCAATCTGAATCTGTGAATCCGTGTAGATTAAGATCAACTTTCTTATACTTGAGACCAAGATTTAAGGTGCCTTGTAAATATCACATAATGTGTTTTACTGCAACCAGGTGTATCTCTTTTGGCTCACACATAAACTGACTCAAAGCATTTACTGCATAGCAGATATCTGGCCTTGTATTTACCAGATACATAAGAGACCCAATCATTTGCCTGTATAGAGTGGGGTCAATAGAAGGTGATTCTGCTGCTGCTTCTTTAAGTTTATGAAGATTGGTTTCCATTGGAGTGGTCATGGGTCTGCAGTTTAGCATTCCAAATCTCTTCAGGATGTCCAAGGTATACTTGCCTTGGTTTAGAACAATGTTATCAGAATTCTGCCATACTTCCAAGGAATCTCAAGTCCATATCAAATTCTTTGGATAGCTCTTTCTTGCATTGATCTATAAGGTGATCTTAACCTGTGATTAATAAGTCATCAACATATAAAATCAATATTAGCATATCACCTTTATTCTGTTTGTAGTAGAGATTAGGATCTGCATCATTTTTAGAGAACCCTAGTTTTGATAGATATGTGTCAATTATTTCATACCAGGCCCTAGGGGCCTGTTTAAGCCCCTATTGATCTATAAGGTGATCTTCTCCTGTGATTAATAAGTCATCAACATATAAAATCAATATTAGCATATCACCTTTATTCTGTTTGTAGTAGAGATTAGGATCTGCATCATTTTTAGAGAAACCTAGTTTTGATAGATATGTGTCAATTATTTCATACCAGGCCCTAGGAGCCTGTTTAAGCCCATATAGAGCTTTCTTGAGTCTACACACATGAGACTCTGCATGATGAATCTCAAACCCTTCAGGTTGCTCTAGGTATACTTCTTCAGATATCTCTCCATTGAGAAAAGTTGTCTTTACATCCATTTGATGTACCTTCCATCCCTTTGATGCTGCAATGGCTAGCACAGTCCTTACTGAGGTCTATCTGGCTACAGGAGCAAATGTTTCTTCATAGTCTATTCCTTCCTTTTGAGAGAACCCTCTGGCTACAAATCTTACCTTATGTTTTTCAATACTGCCATCTGCTGCATGTTCGATCTTAAAAAGCCATTTAGAAGAAACAACAATTTTTTTAGTTGGCCTGGGAACAATCTCCCATACATCATTTTTTATTATGGATTGATACTCTTCAGACATAGCATCCTTCCATACTTGATGTTTAAGGGCATCTGGTACATTGTCAGGTTCGTTTTTAGATAGATCATTCATAAGAGCAACATAGCTAGTAAATTTATTAGGCCTTTTGCTTTCTCCGAAGGTTCCTGAAGGAGCAGCAAACCCCTGAGCTTCTTCTACTATTTTGGTGGCCCATAGTGGTCTTTTCTTGAGATTTCTAGGTGAGTGTTCATTTTCATTTTCAGTTTCATCTAGGTTCTCCCTCTGAAACTCAGGAGCAGGATCTTCATCTAAGTAGGGATTTCAGGTTCTATGAAGCTCTAAGCTCTTTTGAAAGCTAGGTCCTCCTCAAAGATTACATCCCTACTTAGTTCAATATTTCTTTGACCAGGTACATAGATTCTGTAGGCTTTGGAGGTTTCACTATATCCTACAAGCAATCCTCTTTTTCCAGAAGGCTCTAGTTTTAGTCTTTTTTCTTTAGGTACATGGATATAAACAGGACATCCAAATATCCTAAGGTGGCTGATATCTGGCTTAATTTTAGTGAATACTTCCTCAGGAGTTTTGTCTTCAAGATGGGAGTGAGGGCATCTGTTCTGTATATATACTGCGGTGCTGGATGCTTCTGCCCAGAGATTTGTATTAAGGTTTTGATCTAGAATCATGGCCTTGGCAGCTTCGACTATAGTCCTATTTTTCCTTTCAGCTACCCCATTTTGTTGGGGGTTATAAAGTATAGTAAGCTCCCTCTTAATCCCATTATCTCTACAAAATTCTTTAAACGAATCTGATGTGTATTCTCCCCCATTGTTAGTTCTTAGGGTTTTAACTTTGTTTCCTGAGTGGTTTTCAGTTAGTGATTTAAATTCTTTAAACCTAGAGAGGATCTCTTCTGATTCTTTATTTTTCAGAAAGTAGATCCAAGTCTTCCTAGAGTAGTCATCAACAAATATTACATAATACACGAATCCCCCTAGAGAGGATACAGACATAGGTCCGCATACATCAAAATGAACTAACTCTAGAATTTTACTAGTTTTCCTAGTACTATTTTGGAATGTACCTTTGGTATTTTTACCTAGGGCACATCCTTTGCATGCCCCTGAATGATCTTGCTTTAACTTGGGTAGACCTGTGACAAGGTTTCCCATTGAAGATAAAGCCCTAAAATTCAGATGGCCTAATCTTCTATGCCAAACTTCATTTGCATTAGCGCCTTCATGGATTAGGGCTAGGTTGGGTTCCGTGCACAGCTCATACAAATAGCCCCGTCTCTGTCCAATGGTCTTTGCCTTCTTGATTGAAGAGTTCTTTGGCCAAGTCAATACTCTGTTGTCCATGAATGTCACTCTGTATCCGTTATCTTCCAGTGCCGATATGGAGACTAGATTCCTTTTGATGCCAGGGACATACAGTACTCCTTTGAGCCGCAAGGATATGCCTGTCTTCAATTTGATGGTGCAGGTTCCTATTCCTCTGACTGGATGTGTGGAGTCATCTCCGATGGTTACGTCCTCATCACTCTCCTCTGTCATGGAGTCAAGTACTTCTCTGAACCCTGTGATGTGCCTGGATGAACCACTGTCAATCACCCATGAGTTGATCTTGTTAGAAGCTTGGCTTGTGAGTGCTGAGTAGAATACATATTTTCCAGAGTCATCTTCCCCTTTAGTCTTTCCTACTTTGGCAAATGTAGCATGTTTCTTGGTTCTTTCCGGGCACTTTGCAACATAGTGTCCGAACTGATCACATCTGTAACATTGAATGTGAGATAAGTCCTTCTTTGAAGTATTCTTGCCTTGACGACCTTTTCTCTTTCTAAACTGCCTTTTCTTGTTTTGCTTGGTGGAGTTAGTGTTTAAGACTTGTAGGTCTTCATCTATATTCTTATGTTTCATTCCCATCTTGTTCAATCTTGATTCTTCTTGGAGACAATCATCCCTTAATCTTTCAAACTTAGGATACTTGGACCTTGCACTGATGCCTTGGACGAATGTGCTCCATCCACTAAGCAACCCATCTAGAGCAATGAGTGTTAACTCTTTGCTTTGGATTTCATAATCCAGAGTTGCTAATTCATCTCTTAGAATTGATATCCGCATAAAGTGGGCATTGATTGTCTCCCCCTTGTTCATGGTGATATGATTTATTTATCGTTTTAATTCTAGAGTTCGACTTGCATTTGATATCTCAAATGTGCTTTCAAGTGCTTTGAACATTTTACAGGCTGTCTGATGTTTTCTTATGATGGGCATTATGTTGTTTCTCACCCCATCAACTATTATTTTTATTGCCTTTTCATTTCCCTCAATCCATGCTGTTTTGTCAGGTTCAGTTTCAGGTTGGTCATTTTTAGTTTGAACAAATGAATCCACTTTGTTCTCCTTTAAGATCATCTGAATTCTGAATTTCCAGGCTAAAAAGTCATCCCCACCTCCGAGTCTGTCTTCGAATCTAATAGCGCTGGCCATTGGAGAAATGTGATGTAGTATATAATCTTGTTCTTAAATTTATTTCACGAAATTGAATAGCCTCAAGTTCGATCAACTTGGCTCTGATACCATGTAAATGTTATTTCAATTTCCAATTTAAAGAACAAGTTATATGCAGGATGGTGTATTTTAAAATTTTGATATTGTAACTATGACAATAATATTGTTATCTTTCTTTTGCTGCAGGTATGGAGGATGAACATGTATCGATTTCAATGTCATCTCCTTTCTTTTGAATGATGTATATATAGTAAGGTTGTCACAATCAAGTGGCACCTTGATTGGACATGTCTAAAAGACATGTCCGACCAAGATGTCACTTGGTCGTGACTCTTACCAATATCAACCGATCCATTCGATGATAACTAATCGGTGCTAGTGTAAATGATAACAAATCTGTAAACATACCCGATAATGAATCGGTATCATTGCAAATAATAACAGTTCGATAATCACACCCAATAGTGAATCGGTGTCATTGCAAATAATAACAGTTCGATAATCACACCCGATAGTGAATCGGTGTCATTGTAAATGATGGCAGATTGGTAAACATACCCGATAGTAAATCGGTGTCATTGTAGATGATAACAGATTGGTAAACACACCCGATAGTAAATCGGTGTCAAAGTAAATAAGTCTGATAACTAATTGCATTTAGATCGACGCTTAACTATGTTAAGCAAGTCGTCGATCTAATCTATCTTTATCCAATTGTCAATATCATAATTATGATCAATGTTATATACAGCATGAATCAGATAATCTAATAGCATAGATGAATAAGCTAATAACAGAATGAGTTAGGAGAGTCTTATCTTGCAGAAGCTACTATTGCATTAACAAATTTCCTCATTTTCCCCTCAACTTTGCTCTTAGACTTGGCTTTTGGGTCCTCCCTCCATCTCAATCAAGTCTATTTGCCCTTAAATCTACTTGAAATAGGATTCATTCAACTGTTTGAGTGAGATAAGAGGTCCCTTGAAGGATTTCGCTCTGGACCCTCTGGAAGGGTCAGGAGCGAAATTCATCTTTTAGGCTCAATTCTTGACCTTTTCTCCAAATTTCCATGTCTAAGTTTGTCCAAGGTGTCTCCAAGGGTGAACTCAATCTTATTTCCCCCCAATACATGCCTTAGGATGAAGGTTTTGTCCAAAATAGGAATCAAAAGGGAGCTAAGGAAGATTTCGCTCTTGTCCCTTTTGAGGGTCAGGAGCAAATTTGACAATCTAGCTCAAATTCCTCTTTCAACTCTCAATTTTACAAATCTAGGCTTGGTCATTAGGCATTTCCTAAAGATACATAGGTCAATTTTATACCAATCAATGCCTAGAGTACAAGGACATCATTCATCAAATGGACCAATCTCAAACCTTCAAAGGGAAGAATCCTTGAGAACACCTACTCACATACCTCCATTCACATCCTTAACTCAATGACATAGGCCCCAAAAGGCAAGATTCCTAGCATGATACAAGGACTTCCTCAAACTCAATCAAGACTTAACCTAGAAACAAGAGCAAGGCCTGACCTAGAGAAGGCTCTCAAAGAGACCCTGACTTGGACCACCTACTGACCCACCTCAACTCAAGCAGACCCTGCTATCCTAATGGCAACTCTCCAATGCAAAGGCTAATAGCCAAGAACCTAAAAGACCAAGAAAACTAACCCTAGAAAGCAAAAAGCAGGGGTCCCCATTCGCAATGGGGCGATGTGTGAATACGTCACAACAGGTTGTAAATAAGGCAAAATGACAAGATTCTGGGAGTTACAAGTTATGACAAAGCATTTAATGCAAGTTGGGCACCCAAGGAGATCCAAACTTTTACTATTCCAGGAGTCAACTAGTAGAGTTAGTGGTATGATAGGATAACTAATTTGGGCATATTGTAAGGGAAGTTGCAAGAGCAATAAATGGACATGTTGAATGCAATTTCAAAAGGAAAATGTGAGGAAATCCAAGTTGGGCATAGCAATTTTGGGAGCCCCAAACTTGGCTACTGGTGGGTTAGTAAAATGACCAAAAAAGACATTTTAAAAAGTTTTTTTAAAATGAATGGTATCGTCTTTGTTCACTACAACCTCCGCTTGAGAATGAGAAAAATTAGGGTTACAACCTGGCAGCCAATAGAAAAATAACACCCGACGGTTTTCGATCCAACATGCTGCCCCTTGACCCCATCTTGGGGTGGTTGAAAATTTTGTACACTCGTGAAAGCAAACAAAATTGTGGCTTCGACCACAATGTGTGAGTATGAAACTCTCCTAATTAAGGGAAGGTTCCCCCTATCTATCTAAAACTGAAATAAAAACAGGATGGGACAGCAGTCTTCCTTCTTTCTTCAAGGAAGCCTATATCCTTTTCTCTCCTTAGAAAAGTGATAGCAAGAAAATGTATAATAATGGTAACAACTTCAAATGAAAACGAGAGAAAGGAAATGAAGTTTCCTGAAAGCTCAAAGACTCCCGTCACTTCCTTCGGGACAGAACAACAATATCAAGATCAAAGACTTGACTATTGGAAGTCCTATCTACCCTTTGCTATACTAAAATTTACAACGAATAAAAAACAACAGCTCAAAGACTAGAATAATCTATTCTTTCAACACAAAGACAAGAACTAATGCAAGCTCAAAGACTTGCTGCTATTTCTTATCAAACAATAATTTTTCCTCAAGAATAGACGCAAGCTCAAAGACTTGCTGCTCCTTCTAGAGATTTTCCTATTTTAATTAATCTTCTCTACTTGCAGCTTAAAGACTTCAAATCAAATTAGACTAAGCTCCTTTAGAAACACTTTGCATGGAAGAAATAAAAAGATTCAAACTCAAACATGTAGCCCAAAGACTCAAAACTTGAGTAATCCTTCTTTATTATTCTTCAAAACTTTCAATTCACATATATAAGCTCAAAGACTTCTTGCTGTAAATTTGGCAGAGTTTTATAAAAATTACAATGGACCCTTTCTTCTATTTATAGAAGAGGAGCCTTGAGAAAAAGGTGGGAGGATCCTAACTAACTTGAGAGATTCTCTCAACCACCAAGACTTATTCAATAACTAACTAAGACTTCAATAATTAACTAAGACTTATTCCAACTACAATCCTAATTGGACACGACTTGTAGTTGCCTTACATGTAATTACAAAAGTGCAAGTAATGAGTTAACTTCCAATTACAAAGTTATTTTTTACATGTAACTTGTCAAAACAAAATTACAACTAAAGATAACTAAAACTATTCTTTGTGTCTAAAGACACGACTCTAACTGCATCATCCTTTGTCTGTGATGATCTTCATGTCACTTCAGGATGCTAGAACTTGAAGTATTCTAGATTGGTAAAGACATCTTGTACCAGAACGAGAACTTGCATCCTTATCTTCTTGCTTGGAATAGTACTATCTTTTCAAGAGGGAAAGGGCTGCCTTCCTCTTTTCATGTCATGACCATCTTTGTCTTGAAAGCATTCTATGCTCTCAACCATGAATTGTTGTTGTATCTCTTCTTTGTATCATCCTTCATTCTTGAAATCTTCTTGCAAAATAAGGCCCATGCCTTAATCCATTGATTTGGTAGATCGTGTGTACAAACAGGACTGACAAGGGAAGAGATAAATTGATGCAAAAATGGGCTCACAAGTGAATTTCGGGTTTCGGAAGTTGCATTACATGTGTGGGGAAAAACAAGAGCATTAACTTGCAAATGTGGGAACAAACATGCAACTTCATATGTGTAATGGGTAACTACAAGTTTGCACTTGTAATTGGACCTTTAAAACTCATTTTCAAGTGTTTTTTGAGTCCATTTTGGACCAATTTCGGGTTTTGGATGGCTGACTACAAGTAGACTTTAAATGGGGAAAATGAATGAAGGTGTGAATTGGAAGCGGATAGGTAAAAATGAATTTCAAGAAGATCACTTGGAACTTTGCCAATGCAAAAATGGGAAGAACTTTCAACTTGCAACCCGGATTTCAAAACCCGAAATTGGGAAGAACTTGGTTTTTTCGTCATTGAAGCTGGATTTTTGGACTAAAGAAGGTTAAGTCTTTATCCAAAAAGGGAAAAACATCAATTTTTCTCTTACTTGCAATCAGGTTTTTTGGAGGATATAACAAGTTTAAAATTTCACTTTTTCAACATGTTAAGCAAAATCGGGTTTTAGAAAAGAAATTACAACTAAAATTACTTGTAATAGGGAAATAGAATTCCCTTTACAAGTGATTTCATTTAAAATATGTAAAGGGGTTTTAAAATCCCATTTACAAGTTTTTAAACACTTAAAGTCAAGCTACTGGTAATGGGGGTTTTAAAACCCCCATTACAAGTTTTATAAAAACTTGCAATTGGAGAAAAATTCCCCTACAAGCCTAAAAGCTTCAAGGGGGTTTTGAAAAACAAATTACGAGTTACTGGTAATCATCGAAAAATTCCCCTACATTAAAGCAAAAACATAGCAAACGAACCCAGAATTCAACGAAATTCGAAACGTAGTTCGAGGATGGACTGAGGATTAAGCTAGTCCAAGGATTAGGCGAAATTCTGCATCGGGGAGTGTGTCATAGAGTAAAAACTTCAACTTGCAGTGATTGTTCTGAAACCGGAAATTGCACAGAAAGCTAGGAAAAGGAAGACCAAAACTCACCAAAACTTGGACAATAATGGCAAAGACACCCCCCAATGATTTGACACTATCAAATGTGAGTTTTGTACCTCGTAAAACGTGCCTTGGGAGACAAAAATGACACTTTTTAGGCAAAAATTTGTAGGGGTTGTCACATTTTTGAGAATCCAAAAATAAGGACAACAGGGCGCTGCCCCCAAACCCCCATCAAAAAATATGGGGGGAAACTGCGTCGATAGAAGTAGGGAAAATTAAACCTTGAGTCTGACACTGATTGGATCGACCAGGTAGATATAGAGGCTGAGACTGTAGCCATGGCAGAGGAGGAGCGGAGAGCACGAGCATAGACAGGAGATTCAGAGGCAAATAGTGACACGGATGTTCCTGATGTTGGTGAGCATGGCATGGTGTCACGGGGAGCGGCTATGGCTGTCGAATCATCCGGGACCTACCTTAGACGCCTTCGCAGGGGGCCGGGGCCAGAGGGTGCAGGCTCCTCTGAGCCATAGGCTTGTAGTTGTATTTAACTTTGGTATTTGTATGAAACATTTGATGATGATCATATGATGACATGGATTTTTTATTCCATGAGTTGTAATATTGTATACATTTGACAATAATTATATATCTATGTTTGTTATTTCCTCCAGCTACAATTTGCGTTTATGCTTATGTGATTGATGTATACATGTGTATGTAATCAAATGAGCCGAATTTGATGATGTTATTGTGTCTTTAAGGTGTATTCAATAAAGGGTGCCTGGAACAAGTTTTAGATCTTTAAAAATCTCTAAATTTCTTGAGTTTTTCACTTTCCCGAGTCCAACCGAGTCTGGAGCCGAGTCTGACGCCGAGTCCCGAGTCCGAGTCCGAGTCGGCCTTGCCGAGTCCGAGCTGAGTCCGAGTCCCGTTTCTTTGGTTACTGCATTTGGTGAAGTGGTAGTTTTGCAGGTGAAGTTAAATCACCACGGGTAGTGAAAATTATAGAATTTTGTCAATAAGAAAGAAATGTTGTAAAACTTATTAGTATCGTCAAAGTTGCAAAGTTGTTGTAAGTGCAAGGTTAAGTTCTACATTTTGAGTGGACACGTTACTTGTGATTCCATCATGAATTGCAAGTATTTCATGCAAGTCTTGCTCTACAATGTTATAAAATGTACACTAAAATTGTCAAGTGCAAGAATGAAATTGTCAAAAATGGGTAATTTCTACATTTTGCATAGTTTCTTGTTACTTGTCAAATTTAGTTGAATTTCATTGATCTTAATGGAGAAATGCAATGATATGTGATGAATCCCTTGGTTCATACTTTTTGTGGTTTATCAATTGTAAGCTACAGTGTAAAGTTAGTGTAATATCCCCTTTTTCGCTCTAGTTTGTTTTGGGGACTGTTGACCAATCCCGAGACCCGTTGGTCAGTCAGAGGCAGAATTAGGGCTTCCTATTTTCTAGGAGGATGTTTTGGCAATTTTGATGGCTTGCATATTGGAGTTTTACAGTTTTGATTATGGATTCCTTCTGGATTTTCAGAAATCTTCACAATGATGGTACATGCGTAGCAATCAGTGGAGTTTGGTATACTTACTATTTTTAGTAAGTAGGGGCAAGGACAGCTCATTATTTTGGGTTTTTCTGGGTTTACAGAGAGCTTCGCTATGGTGTGAGATGCAACTGGATCTCAAGACTTTTCTAAACTTACTATTTTTAGCAAGTTGCGATGGCTACTCAGAATGTGGTTAAAATGCATTTGGACACACTTGCTATTGTTAGCAGTATGCTATTTTTAGTAAATGCTATTTTTGGAAATGCTATTTTTGGCAAGTTTTAGTGATCCAGTTCAGAGGCTATTTCTGGCAATGCAGTTTTCAGTACTTTTTGCCTTCAATTCACTATGGTAGTTGTTCGGCACATGGGAAAAGTATTTTTAATATATTTTTTAATGCCCTCCTTGGCCTAGGCATATGACTTATGTATTTTGTAATGTCCCTACTAGTTAGAGATCACTGTCCTGCAAAACAGACTGTTAGAATGCAACAAATATATATATAACTAATCTAATTTGCAATTAAACTTCAATTACTTAATTAAAGCTAATCTCCATTCTTATTTAATAAAAAGGATACGAGTGCAGTACTGGGACCTGTCCTTAGGCGGTTGTAATGCTCGCCTTCTTGGAACCCATCTTGGTTCCAAGCCATACCAGGAAATCGATGGATAGTTCGATTCCTGTCTTGGATGTACCATCTTACATCCAAGCCTACCAAGGAAGACCATCATATATGATCAAATCCTTGCCTTGGATGATGCATCTCACCATAAGTCTACCAGAGGGGACCGGCCAGATCCATCTCTTCTTGGGTGAGACTTTGACACCCAAGCCATAACATATATGCATAAAAATACTCAGTATATACTGCCTACCAGGGATTATCATAATCCCTGAATTAGGCTAAGGGAATTTCCTCCCAATAGCCTCCATCATATAGCCACATTATTCATATTACATTCTACAATTCATTATCCTTTTTCATTCCATAATTTATGCCTACATTTACATATTCCTTAATTCCCATTATTGATCCTACATATATATAAATATTCTGCATACATACCTATATTCATTGCTACATACACATAAGATAATATCGCTATCCTACTATAGCTTTGTTAAAGGAATTGATATATTAATACGTATGACAGAATATTAAGTAATATATATGTGTGTGTGGCACACACTTCCACACACATATATACCCTATGACCAGTAAACACCTCTTACCTGTTCGTAATCCGCAGCTCGTAGTTGCAGTTCGTAATCTGCGGGGGTCGTTTGCAGTCCTCCCGTCTTCCTCTCTTTGTGTCATGACCCCTAGTATGGGTTCCTACTATTTTCACATTGGTCCGAAAATAAGAGGATGTTCGTTGTTCCTGGTATCTTCCCTTTTGTAGGTATGTGAATTCTATCCCCCCTCTCCTATAGATATGATTCTCTTAATATATCAATCTGAATCGCTGTGTTCAATAAGTGTTGTATCTCTTTGTCAATGGTGGGACACAACTCTTCAAGCGCCTTAACCAATCGATTAGTTTTAAACATAATCACTGCCTATTTAACGAATATCTTTTTATTAACCTTTGTCATAATCGTGATTTCTATTATCCACAATGCTTGATATTAATTGGCCTTCTTTAGGGAAGAGACAATCGATTCATCTTTCTTGTTTATCGATATTATAAATCGATGTAGCACTAGGACTAGTTGCTGTTCTGACTCATTGGGACTAGTTGCTGCATCACCTAACCCGTTGAATAGCAGTAATAGACTCCCATCCCTTGTTATCGCAGCTCCATTATAAGAGGTGGCATGACCCGAATTGATGCCCTCCAATATGGTCGATATAATAGAATTATCCTACTTCTTAACTGCGCTATATTTTCGACTCTCCACAAGGTAGTAGGAGTCTTACTTCAGTGCTGTCATATTTGGTTCTGAGTGGTATTCTCTATCAATAAAGATACTCTCTGCAATGAGTATGATGATTCTTTATTTTAGAGATCCATCTTAGGAGATAGTCTCCTTTCATGGTTCCATCATTATCTTCTTCTTTAATTGTCTCATCAAGTATTTTAATTTTTTTTATTACTTTTTATTTATATTTCTTATATTATTATTATTTGATAAATATGAAATCATATTAATATTTGATAAATAGAAATTATATATTAACTTTGTTTATTATTATGATTAATTCTATTCTTTTATTATTTTTTATATTTATTATTAAATTCTAATTTAGAACGGTATTATCAAGTTTAGATGGGGCTATCACATTTTTGGTTATGACTTAAAGGAACGACTTGAGGTGATAAAGTATTATTTTATGTCATAAGGTTGGGCAATTTATTGTTGAGGAAAAATATTTTATAAAGTGAAATATTAATAAGGCAAGATGGACGCCTTATGGGAAATAAGTTAATTTTATAATATATTTCACTATTCTACCTTGGACGCCATATTATTATTTTATTGTCATTTTTATTAAGTATATTTGCTTCTATGTGAAGGTCGACTCGGAAAGGAGGGGAAATGAAATGCAAATTTCAAATAAGGTGAAATTAGTGAGCATTTGGGTTTGGCATCCATTTGGAGGGAATATGAATTTGAATTTGGAAACACCAAGGTTATTAATAAGAGTGTTGGGCTCTTGTTTTGGTATCCATGAATATTTTGTAACGAAGTGCTACTGAATGTGTGCTAGACTTGTGCTTCGAAGTTGAGAGCTTCCTAACTTGTGTCAGTTTTGTGCTTGACAGATAGCACCTAGCTGATTGGAGAGACTATTTCTCATTCAAAGCAATAGATTGAGCTATATTGAGATGGATTTTGGTAATGTTTTTTCAGTTTTTCTAATATTTTGGGGTGTTTTGTGAGCTTCTAGGTTGCTGGTTTATTGTGGAGCTGAAAGTGAAATTCAATCATAGGTCTTCGAGAGTGTTTTTGTTGCTTCTGGGCATAGTTGAAAATCTCGGACTCGCCTCGGACTCGGCAAGCCAAAAATTTGGACTCGGACTCGGACTCGTGAAAGACTCGGCAAAGACTCGGCAAAAAAAAAAAACCGTAGTTTTACAAAAAAAACATAAAGAAATTAATGCATTTAGAGAACATAAGTGCCATAATTGAAACATTACACATGTCATATGATCTACAAACACGCAATATTTGAAATTTCATCATTCATGGCAGCGTATTCAAGTTTTGCAGCATATTCAAGTTTCAACTTTCAACTCTAAAATGTATAATACTATAATGGCAGGCTGGCAGCATAAGTATATAAATGTTCACAAAATTACATATAATGATATGTCCAACTCCAACTCCAAATGTGAAAAACAACAATGTGAATGAACAAACCAAAGAGAAGACTACATCTTCCTCTTTGTATTTTTCCTAATATAGCTCGATTTTTCAGGCCTTGAGCTAGAAGTAGTAGCAGTGGGTGTTGTGGTATCTAAATGGTGAGATGATTCTTCTTCAAAGTCAAAGTCCTCATCATCGTCCTCATCTTCATCCTCATCTTCATCCTCCATTTCATCCAATATTGCTCCTTCTGCATCTTGTGTTGCTCCTCTCTCTATTTCTGCAATTTCTTCTTCGGTAAGGAGGACATCGTCACCATCATTTTGTTCATTCATGGTCCAATCACCATATGCATCAATTTCATCCAGGTCAATGGCCTCATGTGAAACACCCTCCACCTGTCTAGCTCGAAGGCGAAGGTTGTACCGAACAAATGCTAGATCATTGAGCCGCTTTTGTGACAATCTATTTCTCTTCTTTGTGTGAATGCTCTCAAATACACTCCAATTTCGTTCACACCCAGAAGCACTGCATGGCTGAGACAAAACACGAATAGCTATCTTTTGAAGATTAGGCGTGCCAGCACCATAATTCTCCCACCATAAATCTACAAAAAACATTTAGAAATATTAGAATTGAGAAAAAAATGTAACAATCAAGTTTGTAGGTTTTTTCTTGCACTATTGAACTAAGTTACTAAATTTTTTACCTAGTTGTTGTTTTCCTCTCCTATCACTTGCTAGTTGTGATGAGAAAAGTCTCCCCTCTGCACTTTTGTAGATATTCAACAATGAACATTTCCAAATTCAGAAATAGATAGTCAAAGTGTCAAACTCAAATTCAATAATGAATATTTCCGAATTCATAAATAAAGATAGAGCAATTGCAAATGTCAAATCTCACCTCCAACTCATCAAGAACCTTGTCTCTCAACTAAGGATCAGGTGTCATCTTATCAATGCATGTAATAACACCTGCCATGACCTCCTCATCAGCCCTAAATGAATCAGAGAAGTAGAATTTCGGGTTCAAAAAGTAGGCGAAGGCATGTATCGGTTGGTGGAGTTGGTTTGTCCACCTACGATCAATGATGCGCCAAAGGATTTCACATTTTCTTGTATTTCCACGATAGTAATGTGAAATGGCCTCTTTGGCCCTATCCATGGCTTCGTAAATGAAACCCATTGGCATGCCCTCTCCATCCACCATACGAAGAACCCTTACCAAAGGTTTTGTCACCTAAAAAAATGAAAAAAAATTTTAAATTAGTACAAAATCAACCCCTAAAAAATAAAATCAGCAAATAGACAAGATTGTATAAACTTTACTTTTGTGTTTGTTACTTACCGTAGTCAACTCCTCTCCACTTTTATTGAACCCTTCATCAAAAACAATGCTCACAATCTTCTCTGCTTCAGGTCTTTTGGAGTATGCAGACCCCAACCAGGCATTTGACACAAACATCTGCTTAAGATGAGGAATGACACTAAGAATGCTCTGCAAAGTGATGAAATGGCTAGCAAATCATGTCACTCCAGGTCGCACAAGGTCCTTGCCATTTGTGTGTTTTCTCATCAAAGCAAGCACCCAAGTATGGTTGTAGATGAATTTGGTGACACTTCTTGCATCTTCAACCACCTTCTTCACCCATCCAATCTTCGCAATGTCCTCTAGCACCAAGTCCAAGCAATGTGCAGCACAAGGACTCCATGTAATCGAAGGATGCCTCTCCATAAGCATTCTACCTGCAGATACATATGCGACTGCGTTGTCCGTGATAATTTGGACAACATTCTCAACTCCAACTTCCTGAACCACACCATCCAACAGATTACACAAAGTCTCTGCATTTTTTATTTCATTTGAGGCATCAACAGACTTTATGAATACCATTGCACCATTTGAAGCCACCAAGAAGTTGAGAAGAGTCCTATTCCGTCCATCTGTCCATCCATCAGATAAAATGCTGCATCCTTTTCTCTTCCAATACCTTTTCTGATCATCAACCACACCTTGTGTATTTTGCACAACTTTCTCTAGCAATGGCCCACTGAAGTCATGACCTGTTGGGGCCTTAAACCCCTTACCCGCAACTGTTACTGCATTAACAAAACCTTCCCAATACACATTGTTTGTTGCATTGAAAGATTGATTATTGTAAAACCAAAAGTTTGAAGCTGCTATCCGTGCTTGTTCATGCTTCTCTTTATTCCATCCTGTACCTTCAAGTGAAGGTTGTGCACCTGGAACATTGTGTGGTACAAAAAAATTAGGGTTTGATCTAAGAGGAGTGCCACTAGCCTCACCCTCATTGTCACCAAAAGATGAAAGTGACTGATGACCCCGAGTGTGACCAATGGGACCCGAAGTGGACAATGTGGGATTCATTGCAGCTGCCATGACTTTTCTTGTTTTTTGCCTTTCTTCCTTATGCATATCATTCTCAACAAGAATGGCCTTCATCTCTCTAATAATTTCAGGAGTTGATTTGGGGCATGCCTCCACACCATATCCAGGTATTTGTGCAAGGTGGTATTTTAATCTATTGATTCCACCAGTCATCCATTTTGTACATTCAATGCAAGTGACCTCCCCTTTTTTGCTTCCTGCACTCCCATATTTCCATGCTTTATCTGTTTGTCTTCCTGACCTTGGGGTTGCCCTTGGAGTTGAACTTAAAAAAAAATCAGCAGGGTTTTATGGAAAATCAACAAAAAAAATGACAATGAATCATTTGGGAAAAATAGCATTCAAAAACAAGAAAAAAAAAGGAGGAAATAACTTAGGAAAGAAAATAGAAAAAAAAAAGGCAACATATCCCCTTGTTTTTCAAGATTTTTTTGAGTTTCAAAACAATGAAATGATTCAAATGAAAAAAAAAAGAAAGAGAAAAAATCCTTACCTAGATCTCTCTTGCTGATTTTTTCTTCTTCCCTCTACTCCTTCAAACCCTACAAACCTGCTAAAACCAAACAAAAATAAAAATGAAGTGAAAAACAAAAAAAAAAGTCATTTTTAACCCTTTACGGGCATCTTTTCTAGGCCCGCGAGTCCCTGCGAAAGACTCGCGAGTCTGAGCAAAAGACTCATGTGAGTCTTTCGCAGGGACTCGCCTAGGCGAGGCGACTCGCGGCTCCCAAGGACTCACGAGTCCGTGGTGAGTCCACGACAAGTCCACAAGTTTTAAAACTATGCTTCTGGGTATTCTCTCTATGTTTTCCTTTGGCCTAGGCGAACCCTTTTGCAAATTCTCACAGGTTTTAATGCCGATTTGAATTTTATAGTGAAGTTGCCCCTCTCTCCTAGGTCATACCATGCTTGTGGCTGCATTGGGAAGCATGCAATATATGTTAGGTGAGATTTTGAAATATCCCCTATAGTGGTTCTTCTGTAATAATTTCATGTGTAGATAAAGATATATTTTACCCCTATATCTGGTATGCATTATCTCCAGACTATAAATATAATGGTAAGACATACATGAATTACTTTGCTCCCGTATATACTACTACTCCCACACTTCACTACCATCATACAATTAAACCCTCGCACTTTTTAACTAATGCAAAAAAATGGCAGCTCCAATTCTTGTGGATATCTTTCCAAAGCCCTAGCCCAAATATAGGAAGTTTCCTTACAATGCGATGTAGACAAATCCAAAAGGGGCATTCACCAAAGTACTCGTAGTCCTGATTTATATTGAAGATATCTGAAAATATTTCCATGCCTCTTATAGAGATAGATCACACCAAATTCGAGGTGCTCAAAGTCATGCTCGTACAATCGGCAACACGACAATATCTATCACAATACAACCGAATCACAAAAAAGAAGTTGGATTTCTGGAGGGAGTTTCCAACCTTCACAGGCAAAGAAGGGTGGGTCCGCATCATAGTGAGCCACATCCATGATGAGTACCTCTACTTGGACCACCCATAAAAAATCACCAAGGAGGCCATTCAAGCAATTACAAGCCTATATGCATAAGGGGAAGTGCTACCAAAGAAGGCAATCAAGAATGTGGAGGTTACCAAACTCACAAGGGCAACATAAAATGGTCAGAGCCAAGACATAACCAAAATCACCAACCCCACAATCAAATATGCTACTGTGGGCATAGCATACAAAGTATACTACGTGAATAGGGAGGAATCAACTATTACAAACTCAATCTATGCGGCCTATCAAATGACAAAGGAATTGACATAGACGCTACAAGCAAACTCTTCTTGATAATGTAATGCCCCCGTCTAGGTTTGCGCTAAATGAAACCCTACATTCACAATTATATTTTATTAAGGTAAGAGAAATGACTTACAAATAATTATTTCTTCATTATGCCTTTAAATATAAACCCTACAACTATCACATGGAGAACACAAGTGCATATATCTATATATATATACATTGTTAGAGTTACTAAACATATCTCTTACATTACTATTTATTATCAAGCATAGAGTAAGCATAGAGATGGGGACATGATAGGTTTGACCAAGCTAACCCAACTAAGCCCAAGAGCGGAACTTTGACCCTCTTGGCCCTGGTGGGAGGACTTTGACATCCACACAAGGTATACTACTTAGTGGGTACTTGTCTTGCTTCCCTATCCATGCATCATCCCTTATAGTTAATAGCTCATCCTGGTAGGAATGCCATGGAGATCGTAGTGGGGTCCTCAATTTGTCCAATCTAAGCCCAAGAGTGGGACTTTGACCCTCTTGGCCTTGGTGACCGAACTTCGGCATCCACACAAGGTGTACTAGTTAGATGGAAACCTTATACCCTCTTACCTACCTCTACTCCTTCCATTCATGAAGAGATTCAACATTTGCCTATAATCTAAAGTGTACTAAAGATGATTGCTCTATCTAGCATTGATATATATACTGTGATTATATTGGTGCTGAGATTCTATTCGTTCAATTAATATCATATTAATAATGCAGAGATTTATTACTTTGCAACTAATATTTTAGTAGATTATAGCTAGACTCTATTTATATTATTATAGCCTTGATTAGATGTTCATTGTTTTCAGAATATGATCAGGCCTAGACATTATAATGCTGAACCTATATTATTTTGACAGTATTGCTGTGAGCATGATTAAAGTTAATTTATACGTTGCTGGATAGTAATGCATACTAAAGAAACATTATTAAGTGAACAGCATATCAAACTCATACCTGTTGCCTTTCTTTACAGCTAAATGCAGACTTACAACTTCTGTTGGGGTCTGGATGCTTCCACAGATGTAGTCTTTCTTTCTTGGCTTTTACCTTATTTTCTTCGATGCCTTCCCAAAATGGTTGTGGGCCTTCTTATACTAACATTTGCCAAAGACATGTCCTTTCTTTGTCTAACAAATGTTTCCCTTGTCAATTCCCTTTTTTCTATTCCTCCTTTAAGTATATGCAGCCAACAATACCAAAGCACATCGCTTGAATTAGATCAGATCCCCCAAGGGATGAAACAAGAGATAACATCCAAGAAATATCACTGGGTTGAAAGGTGGAGAATGCCATCTTATACTGTGAGATTGGAAGGACAAGTCACTTAGTAGAGTCATGTCCCTTGAGATTATTCCTGGATTCAAAGGTGGAGAATGACCTCTTATTTCACCATTTTTTGCCAATATGGTAAGCAAACAATATTGAATGCCAATCCATTCACATAGACACATCTAGCTATGTCTTGATTGGCAATCTCTCTAGACTCATTGTGAAAGATCCCTGATGGATCCCCTTGCTGATCTGCTGTAGTTTTTAAATTAATAAACTATATTTTCCTATGTTTCCTTTGATGGTTTTAGAGAATAGACAAAAGTTGCAGAAGGTTTGTTCATTTTTGTGTTTTTGATAGTTTTTCAGCAAGTAATAATTGAAGAACAAGTACATGAAAAGAGTACTGGAAATAAATGTTCATACACAGCCAAATCAGAATCGTACCAAGCAGATTTCTAATTTATTTAAATCAAATAATTGTCCAGATAGTGATTCCAAACAATTCCAGGAAGATTACAATAAGTAATGAGTCCAACTTGAATGAAGAGTGAATACTGAAATCAAGAAGGAAGCTACGGCAAACATCCAAAGCTCTTACATAGCTCCACGTGGGAAGAGAAATGGCTGCAAAGTACAGTCGTACGACTGTTAGGTGATGCCAAGCTGGAAACCCCAATCTCCATGCTGAACCCTAACTCTGTTCACTGAATCCTCCAGAAAAGATGTCGTACCAACTCTAAGGCACTGAAAACTGAATGCAAGAACCAAATAACCACTATGTTGGGGGCTACGTCCCAGATGCTGAATCGCTCTCCAAAGCAAATTCTCCAAATCAAAGATGAAATGTGTAAAAGATACTTGATAATTAGGTTACCATCTCCTTATAACTCCTTCCCTCTAGCTCGAACCCTAAAAGTGTATGAAAAGTGCACTTAGGCTTATAAAGTCTAATTTCTCATTTTTAGTCACCAAGTATAGAGAAAACGCCACTTTTTTAATATAAAAGAATTCCGTTCATCAAAAGGGTCCCTAAAAAATGGGAAACATTTAGAAAAGTTCAAGACCTTTCCAACGAGCTATAACACATGGGCATATGCATCCAGATGAAGCCAAAAACCCCTTATTATTCCAAAATGGCTATAAACATAGCCTTATTTAATTAATTAAACGCTAACTTAAGAAATATTTAAATATATTAAAAATATAACCCAAATAGCTGCAGAAGGCTCAAATGACTCCAAAAGTCTGAAATGGAACCTGTCACCTATCTGTGACTGATATCGGAAATCATGGATCAACTGGCAGTCTCATCCCTAAAATCTAGGGATGCTCCTAGAAACTAGGAAACACACCCAAATCTCCTGAAACTGAAACCAAGGAATGGTCTCATGGAACCCCAACCCTGGACGCTCTCACAACCTCCTAAAAAGTAGGAACTGCCTCCTAAAATGTAGGAACTGCCTCCTAAAATCAAGGAACTGCTCCAAACTGGTCTACTATTGCTAGAAACACCAAATCCAAACACTAAATATCCTGACTGAGTCTCTATCCACCATTGCCAACCTACAAGACTCCATAATAGGCTAACTCACATGTCTCTGCTAGACAGACCTAAAGAGGGGACATGACAGTCCTCCCCTCTTGGAGACGCTTGCCGACAAGCAACTGAAACACCAATCCTCCACCATCCCAAATAAGACGTAAACAAATCATTGCATGTAACTGTTGCTCATCTCTGATATAAACAACATGCAATACCCTAGTCTGGAATGGCTGCTCAAAACGCTGAAGCACCTGTGTTGTCAAATCAACACTGCCTGGGTCCCAGAGCAAAGCATAGCTCCCGCTGAATACCTCAAGTGAGCAATGGAAAACTATATCATCTCCATAGATCAAATATCCATAAATGCCAAGATCACTAGTGTGTCGGTGATCACCAACATGCATAACATCCATCATAATATCCAATGAATGCCAATCCATGGAAGACCCTCTCTGATCTGACCCCATCTAACACAAGTGACACACAACTGCCACACACTGCTGCTGATGTGCCGGAAGATCTAATGCCAACTCACTAGACAATATATAATACTGACTAAAATCATCACTGTCCAGGCTGGCATCTCAAAATATGTAATCACCAACCAGCAATGAAACAATCACCCTGTCTAGAGAATCAGGTGAAACTGCCACATCAACTGGCTCAAAGTACTCACTAGGAGTAACATCACATAACTCATCCACGTCAACTATCTGATGACAATCAACTTGTGGATCAACTGTCATCCCACTCTACTCAATAAACTGAGATGGATAGTGGATAAACTCCAGCTCCATCCTCATGAAATTCCGAACATACCGTCCAAGTGTCAACAACCACTGTACACCCACGACTACATCTATACATCTGAAGTGAAGCAACCCATGTAGGATCCACGAAAGAAAGGTATTACACATGTCTATACCATGATCCCACACAAACCACCTGTAGGACATAAACTACTCCTGCTGCTCTCCTCTGATATAAGTGCCATATAATCTTAATATCTGGAGCAACATACTATAATCCCTATAAGATGTTGTCTCAAATGAATCAACACCTGGATCCCAAATAAAACTAAATCCATATCCATCTGTCATGAATAGACAATGATAGTAAGAGGCATCCTCGATACCGTGTCTCTCTACAACCACTGTGAAACTCTCACACCTATGATAACCATGCACAACAACACACCTGCTAATCCATGCATCATCCTTCCCCCATGATCCTGGATGAAGTCTTTGTGTCAAGGAGATGAAAAACTTTGACAGTCGCTGCTCATCATAACGGTTGATTATTTGCTGATCCCACAAACAATCCATCCCAAACTGCTGGATCAGGTGCCTGCAATCAATAACTCTATCCTCTGAAGATGGGACAGCACTATCGCAACACGGATAGTATAAGTCTCAAACCAACTCACATCTACGAGCCATCCAATCATCTACGATCGGACTAAAAGAGAAATGAAGTGCACTCCTCGCGAGGTAATCTAGATGGATTCTCGTAGGCTCACTCAATGGCTCTGTGTCATAATCTTGTCCATCAAACTCATCATCACTCCCATTGCTCTCAAACCATGAATCCGAAGACAACTCATATGTCTGAGATCCAAAATCCATAATACACCTCAACTGAGCACTGTGGCTCTGCGATGAAACATACTGGTTTCCCTCGTCAACTGTAAGAGGTGTAAAAGAAGATTTGCTTTCCAGAGAAGGAAACAAGTAAACAGGAGTATCATACTCCCAACCAGCTGACAAACTGCTAGTCGCCTGTGAAAACAATGATGGAGTAATATTGTGACTCAAATCACAACTCTCTGGTGAATCTCGCAGTGTCACAGTAGAACATTGTACTGTATTTGTCGCTGATGATGTCTGTGCCACTCTCAATCGATCAGAAAGCTCCTCCAATCTGGAGTTCGCTTCCTGAAGGGACAACTGGGTATCCTCCCATGCAACAACAGTCGCATCAAGCTCCTGAGAGAGGATATCAACTTCCTCCTCTTCCCTCAACAAAGCACCATAACTAATAAAATCCCTCTAAAGGAGATAATCTCAGTCAGCCACTAACTGTAAATACTCATGCTTCAATATCCCAATGGACCCATAAAGAGCATGAAACTCTGGTAAGGAAAAATCACTGCTGCCCTGCTCATCAATCATGAGGGTGCTCCAACTATGTGTAGCAAACAACTGGCGAGCGACATCGAAATGCTCAATAACTGTGTCTATACGCCTGTCATCAACCTTGAGTTGTCCAATTAGGTGATGAGGAGTCCAAGAATGTTGGCTCTCCTATAACTGTACAAACTCAAAATCTATATTGTAGAAAGAAGTTGTATCTGTATCCTGTACCTCTCGGTAGTCAACATCATGTATGCACTCGGCCATGGATACAACCTCATCCAAAGTACTACTGCTCTGTGCCTCTGAGAACACCACATCTGTCAATGATGATACTGCTGAAAATGCACTGTCATCACTCTCTTCTGCATCCCATGTGTCTGCACAACCCACTGGCTCACGATCCTGGGGTCCAGTGCTACTAAGAGAACATACTGGGCTGGATTCTAAGGTCTGATCTATAAAATCAGAATCATCATGATATGAGTTCTCAACATTCCAAGCATCATTGGTACCCGAATTTTGAATACCTTCATGTGACAACCCATTGGCACCATCTTGTACAAGTGTAGACATTGATACCTCAAGCTGATGCAAAGGTACCTCACTGCTGTCATAAAAATCAGAACTGCTAACCTCTAAATCAGTTGCCTCTTGGGAAATCCCCTGCACGGAAGGTGAGGACAATTCATTATCCAAAGTTGTCCTAATGTCTCCTTGAGTTGAATCCACATGTCTAACAAAACCATCACATAAATTCTTGTCCCACTCATCGAAACTTGAGGGCACCAAAACATTCTTATGTAGAGGTATATTACCCCTAAATGAAAGTTCTCTGTCCATTTCTGATTCCTGCACCCTTCATTCTTCTTTCCTTCTTTGCCACTGATCTGAACTTGTAGCTACCAAGTTATCTTCGTCTGCTCCGGGTATACCAATAAATTGTGTGAAGGAAAGGAGCTCACATATCATCTTAGGAAGAGAACAATACTGATGATAGCTGCTCATAACTGTATCATTAAATATCTTGGCAGGAGGCATCCTACTTTTACGTGCTGGAGAAGATGAAACTTTTGAGTGCCCAATTTTAGTTCTAGCCATGGTATTTACCTGAAACTAAACTGATCTCCCAACGGATCCCGGAGGTCGAAATAAAAGTTTGTTCTCAACAATTTTGGGACTTTGGCCAGCATATTGTCTTACCAGCTGTCAATTGTAAGCATAAATGTGTAGGCTGACAACTACGTAGTTGCTGATATGAGTTATCAAAACCTTTTATCCAGTATCCAGATGCTGAAATGAATTATCAAAACTTTTTATCAGTACCCAGATGTGACAATTTCTCATAAACCCTACAGACTAGCAAGATGCAGGCTCTGATACCACTAAAAGATCCCTGATGGATCCCCTTGCTGATCTGCTGTAGTTTTTAAATTAATAAACTATATTTTTCTATGTTTCCTTTGATGGTTTTAGAGAATAGACAGAAGTTGCAGAAGGTTTGTTTATTTTTGTGTTTTTGATAGTTTTTCAGCAAGTAATAATTGAAGAACAAGTACATGAAAAGAGTACTGGAAATAAATGTTCATACACAGCCAAATCAGAATCGTACCAAGCAGATTTCTGATTTTTTTAAATCAAACAATTGTCCAGATGGTGATTCCAAACAATTCCAGGAAGATTACAATAAGCAATGACTCCAACTTGAATGAAGAGTGAATACTGAAATCAAGAAGGAAGCTACGGCAAACATCCAAAGCTCTTACATAGCTCCACATGGGAAGAGAAATGGCTGCAAAGTACAGTCGTACGACTGTTAGGTGATGCCAAGCTGGAAACCCCAATCTCCACGCTGAACCCTAACTCTGTTCACTGAATCCTCCAGAAAAGATGTCGTACCAACTCTAAGGCACTGAAAACTGAATGCAAGAACCAAATAACCACTATGTTGGGGGCTACGTCCCAGACAGGCAAGACCCTGGGGTTTTCTTCCCAGATGCTGAATCACTCTCCAGAGCAAATTCTCCAAATCAAAGATGAAATGTGTAAAAGATACTTGATAATTAGGTTACCATCTCCTTATAACTCCTTCCCTCTAGCTCGAACCCTAAAAGTGTATGAAAAGTGCGCTTAGGCTTATAAAGTCTTATTTCTCATTTTTAGTCGCCAAGTATAGAGAAAACGCCACTTTTTTAATATAAAAGAATTTCGTTCATCAAAAGGGTCCCTGACAAATGGGAAACATTTAGAAAAGTTCAAGACCTTTCCAACGAGCTATAACACATGGGCATATGCATCCAGATGAAGCCAAAAACCCCTTATTACTCCAAAATGGCTATAAACATAGCCTTATTTAATTAATTAAACACTAACTTAAAAAATATTTAAATATATTAAAAATATAACCCAAATAGCTGCAGAAGGCTCAAAAGACTCCAAAAGTCTGAAACAGAACCTGTCACCTGTCTGTGACTGATGTCGGAAATCATGGATCAACTGGCAGTCTCATCCCTAAAATCTAGGGATGCTCCTAGAAACTAGGAAACACACCCAAATCTCCTAAAACTGAAACCAAGGAATGGTCTCATGGAACCCCAACCCTGGACGCTGTCACAACCTCCTAAAATGTAGGAACTGCCTCCTAAAATTTAGGAACTGCCTCCTAAAATCAAGGAACTGCTCCAAACTGGTCTACTACTGCCAGAAACACCAAATCCAAACACTAAATATCCTGTCTGAGTCTCTATCCACCATTGCCAACCTACAAGACTCCATAATAGGCTAAACTCACATGTCTCTGCTAGACAGAGCTAAAGAGGGGACATGACACATTGTGAAATGTTGTTTCCAACGCTCCCTTTGATCTCTTATGTGTAGAGGTCACGAGTCATTTTTCAAGTATGGACAAAAATGGATGGCCCTTTGTAGGTTGAAGATGACAAGGTGGTGGAGGGGCCTTCATCCCTTTTGGTCCTTTCTTATTCTTTAGAAAAGGATGAGTTACAACCTTTTTCCCTATTGCTTGGTCTGCTTTTGCTTGCTCTTTAATATATGTCAAGATTTGTTTCTCTAGAAGGCCTTTATCATTTGGGCCAAGACAAAATTAGATGCCTTGGTTAAGAATAAAGCACAAATGGTCTTTCACTTGACTATATGAGATCAAATATCTTGCTTTGCAATGACAAGAAATCCAAATGTAACCTTTGCTGCCTAGAAGTTGTTGTACCATTTCAACATATTTCCAAGGGGAAGAGTGTGGGTCTATTTTGAAGTGGGGTTGGCTCCTAGAGCTAGAAACAGGTTTCATTGTAATATCTAGGACAAGTTCAATAAAAAACACATTTGAAACAAGCCAAAAAGAAAAAACCTCAAAACAAAACATGAGAGTTCATTTGTAAGAAAAAAACCAAAAAATTAAAAAAACCTACCTCTTTTGAAGAAACCTTCCTCTACAATCTCTTTGACAACAAACCAACACTTGCAAATGTGTAAGAATAGCACAACAACCAGCTTGGAGCATTCGACAATCAATTTTCAACTCTAATCGTGCAATGGCAAGCAAGAAATAAGTTCAGCGATGGAGGAAAATATTTTTGTTTTTCATTCACAATATGAAAAATGAGATTGGGTTTTGCCTTTTAGATGTTTTGTATGGCAAAGCTTAGAGTTGGGGTGGTGAAATCACGTTTTTGCATCAAAAAATAATTTTTAAAAAGTCAAAATAAATATGGAAATGCACCAAATTTGGCAGATGCATAAGTTTGGGGATGAAATTTGTCCCAAGTTCACCCGGGATCAACAGGGTTCACCCAGGTTCGAAAAGGCTGGACCCACATGCTATGAACGGAACCCTATCGAAACCTACAAAAAACCAGCCTAGGACCCTGAATAGGGTTTGAACCAGCCCGGGATCTGAATTCATTTGCTTGCAAACTGATAACACAGGAGATAAGGTATGGTTACATTTACATACGAGGGATTTGAAGATCCTACTAGAGTTGTAATCTCCCTATCTAACCTATACCTTAATGGAATCATTCACACTGTATCATCTATTATGCATACTGTAATCATGCATACTATAATCAAAGTTATCATGCATACAGTGCATATTGGAATCATACATACTGTACCAAAGTTATCAACTCCCACCACTTGTAAATTTCAATAGTCTATGTATATAAGGATTGGAACCCAGCCCAATACCCAAATAATCTCATTTCCTCATTGATCCTCTCTTCATATTAATGATTTCTTCAATGTGGACAAAGACACAAAATGCCCACCAGCCAATCTTATCCACATCAGCATAAAGAAGGAATGCTAAATAACAAACAACTTTAAAAGTCAAAAACAAATGTTATCTACCTTCTCTTCGAATACTCATTCCTAACAAAAAAACAAACAAATATTATGCTCATGGACTTCACCAATCTTCATCATTTTTCTTGAAATCCCATTAATCTCCATCCTTAAATGCAAAAAAATTGTTTTCTTCTTCACACATGTTTAATGAGTATAGCATGGCATTTCAAGATTTGAATCCTACTGCACATTCTTGGAAAGATTATGTCCCTATTAAAAAATTCATTTTCTTTACTTATGATAATCTAGTGATGAAAGATCTGCCAGATATTTAGATATTAGATTGTGAGGTAAATGCCCCAAGTCTACTACATTTTGTCAATAGTAAAAGCATTAGCCAACTAGTATGCACATGGACCAACGTCCATGAATAGGAAAAGATCATCACTTCAAGGGCTCATTTAGAATCACCAAGAGAGTGATGTCATCAATACTGTCTACTGTGGGGATCCGCATTAGCAAATTGAGGTTGAAGCTTTTCTTATTATTTGCATCAAAACAATTCATAATGAATTTTGTTCTATGGGTGTCCTTCACATTAATGACTTTTGTCAATTC
Source organism: Cryptomeria japonica (assembly GCF_030272615.1). Classification (NCBI taxonomy): domain Eukaryota; kingdom Viridiplantae; phylum Streptophyta; class Pinopsida; order Cupressales; family Cupressaceae; genus Cryptomeria; species Cryptomeria japonica. The sequence goes on from NC_081407.1 coordinate 692,815,331, forward strand.
CTAGGAAACAGATTGCTTTAGTTGGTATGTAAACAATGTTGGCACATTAGAAACTCTTTTCATGTCAATCTCCTAGCCTTTGGCACACAAATCTTTGTATCAATAACATAAGAAACAGTAGCAACCTGTTCTCCAAAGCTATAAAGGCCACCAAAAACAATGTAAACACAAGCATCTTTACATTTCTTTTATTTCTAGATGCATGTCTCAATTCCAACAATTTTATTATGTCACAGCAAAAATTAAGTCATCCTAACAATGTCATAGCTTAAACCATTCTCAATGTACACAATATACATTAGTGTCTAAATGTGATAACTGATATAACAAGCTTCAAAAGGAGGATGATAATTGCTTGAGATCTGCAGCATGAAAAAAGTGATTAGGGCAGCATACTAGCTGAAACAATACTGCTTCAAAATTATCCCTTAACAAAAGGTACAAATTACATGTTTAAAATATTGTTCACTAAAAGATGAACCTTTATTTACCACTTCAAAAAAGCTTCACTAATGCACTCCACTTGGTAAATAGTTCAAAAATAAATGTTCAGCATAAAAAAATGGTTAGCTAATTTTGACTACATTTACTAAAAGCAATAGGAGAGATTTCTGTTTGAAATTACCTTTAAAATATTGACTGAATTTTTTCGAAAGAGTTCAAATCCTGTGTAGCTGATGGGAAAAAACGTGTGTACAGCAAGAATGCACAAAGTGACTAGCTGCAGTTTAAATATAAAAATATTTAATACAACAAAAAGCGAGGATTATTATTCAGCTAAACAAGTATGTACTTCTTACAGTATTTGAATTCACTAGGCTGAATGCTGGCAGTAGAGTGCAACAAATGGAGCAAACACAAATTCTAAATGATCAAGAATTTTTTGTTGAAAATATTAGCTAAGTTCGGATTATGAAAAATCAAACTTGCATGTATTATTTTTTATGTGACTATTATTGGGCTAGACCCAAATGTGGCGTGTGAAAGGCAATTCATATGTAATAGGGTTGGGCCCTAAAATGTAACGTGCTAAAGAGATTGGACTGGACCAATGTCCAACGTGGTAAATGTTAATTAATAATAATTAATATTTAATGCAAGCCGACCTAAGGTAATCCACCGCCAAAGAAGGGTATATATACATATCAATTTTAAGATGAACAAAGACAATCATCACACTTGCATACAGCAATCTGCTCTTCCATTTTATGCGATTTATCTCTGCTATTCTTAGCGATTCTGATTGGTCTAGATCTTGGCGAACTTCAAGGGCTTACCAAGATGTCAAGATTCTGATTAAAGACACCTTCTGATTGGTCTGCATTTTGGCGAACTCCAAGGGCTTACCAAGCTGTCAAGTTTCTGATTCAGTCTGCAACATCTATCATTATGGAAACTTGCTGTTAGAACAGCAATCAGAGATAAGTCACTTACACTGTAATTGCCTACCATTGATATAATACATCTTAAGTTTGAGGCTAGGTTTTTCACCTCCAAGAGGGAGGTTTTCCCAGGGTATTGGTGTCTTGTGTTTATTGTTGTTACTGTTCTTATTTTATTGTGTTTTATTACTGTCATTATTTATACATAATCTGATTATTGATCAAATTAACACCTAATTGCCTTAAAATTAACATGGTATCAAAGTTTTAGGTTCATTTATATAATCAGACTATTAGTTGCCCTTCACTTTCAGTTTTTTGTTTTAGTTTTGCAAGATGGTTATAGGTCTAAAAGTAGAGGATAGACTTGAAGGTGCCCTGAATTTTACATCATGGAAGGTTCGTGTTCTCCTTGCTCTTGAAGAACTAGAACTGTTACAGCTCGTGGAAGATATGGATCTGACTGAACCCTCGGATCCAGAAGAACTAAAGCAATTCAAGAAGAATGCTCTCAAAGCAAAGAAGTTTCTTATTGACTCTGTGAAGGATCATCTTGTTCCAGTCATCTCCAAGTTGAAGACAGCCCGAGAGATGTTCAAACATCTTGAAGGGATATATGAGATCAACAACATCAGCCGGACACTCACATTGAGGCAACAACTTCTTCAAGTTAAAATGTGCAAAGGAGATTCAGTCATGTCCTTCTTCATGAAGATTTCAGAATTGAAAGACCAACTCAGCGCCATTGGAAGTGAAGTTGTGGACAAGGACATTGTCATGATTGCGTTGAATGGTCTTCCCGACTCTTGGGATCCCTTCATTCAAAGCATAAGTGGAAGAGCTGAATTTCCTTCCTTCGATCACCTCCAATCAAATTGTATTCAAGAGGAGTCTCGCCTTGCTGCCAGAGAAATGCACAAAGGCTCTCATGGAGGAGATCAACATGTGCTTGCATCTCAACATGTCAAAAGGAAGGGAGGTCATTGGAAGAAGAACAACTTCAAAAGAGATAGAGACTACAGACCTCCAACTTTCGATTCAAGGAAGAAGCCAAGGGATCTTTCACGTGTTCGTTGCTTCAGATGCAATAAGTTTGGACATTATGCCAAAGAATGTCAGAATTCGCCCATGCAAGGAAAGGCCAACCCGAATGAAGTTGCAAACTCAGAGGACAATGAAGACTACCTCTTCATTTCCGCCTTGTCCAGCAATGTGCCAACCGATAGTAACACCTGGTTAATCGACAGTGGTGCATCTAGGCACATCACGGGATATCAAGAGCATCTCTCAGACTTGATGGAGAAAGAGTCCTACCTTCATGTGGTAATTGGTGATGATGCTCAATATTCGGTAAGAGGCTTTGGTAGCACTTCTTTAAATTTAGAATCTGGTATGTCCTTGCATCTTAGTGATATCTTATTTGTCCTTGGAATTAAGAGGAATCTAATTTCTATTTTTGCTCTAAAAGATAAAGGTTATCAAGTAGCATTTTCTGAAGGTAAAGTACTTGCATGGCCTGAGAAATCTAGCATTAAGTCTGCTCATGTTATTGGAAATAGATATGACAGTTTGTATAAGCTTTCAGCTAACCCCATTCGAGCACTCATTCATGAAACTCCTGAATCTAGTGAGCTATGGCATTGAAGGCTCGGTCATCTTCACTATCAAGCACTTCCTTCACTTGAGAAGATGGTTAAAGGTATGCCTAAACTTAATCAATCTCATAATGATGCTTGCAAAGGTTGTGCATTAGGTAAGAACACTAAAAGTCCATTTCATAAAAGTGAAAGTAAAGTTAAAGAAAAATTAGCACTTGTTCATTCTGATCTATGTCGAGCTATGTTTGTTCCTTCACTTAGCAGATTTTTATACTATGTTACATTTATAGATGATTTTTCTAGAAAGACTTGGATTTACTTTCTAAAATCTAAAGAATCCGATGAAGTGTTAAGTAGGTTTAAAGAATTTAAAGCTCTAGCTGAAAATATGTCTGGCAAAAGAATTAAAGTGTTCAAATCTGACAATGGAGGTGAATACACCTCAAGTAGCTTCAATGACTTTTGTGTAGAAACAAGAATTAAGAGGGATTTTTGCATTCCTTACAATCCTCAGCAAAATGGTGTAGCTGAACGAAAGAATAGAACCATTGTTGAAGTTGCTAAAGCTATGATTCACGATCAAGACCTACAGACTTTCTTATGGGCTGAAACATCCAAGACTGTTGTGTACATTCAGAATAGATGTCCTCACCGTGTCCTGAAGAACATAACTCCCGAGGAAGCCTTCACAGGAGTCAAACCAGATATCAGCCACTTAAGGATCCCATAACTCCCGAGGAAGCCTCCACAGGAGTCAAACCAGATATCAGCCACTTAAGGATCTTTGGGAGTCCTGTCTACATTCATGTGCCAAAGGAAAAGAGGACTAAATTAGAACCTTCCGGGAAGAAGGGTATCCTTGTTGGGTATAGAGAATCTTCCAAGGCATTTCGCATCTACATTCCTGGTCAAAGGTACATTGAGGCAAGTAGGGATGTCACCTTTGAAGAAAATATTGTTTTCAAGAAATCTAAAGGTTCTCTTGTTGATAATGATAAAGAAGTTAATGATAATCAAAATATGGATATTGATACTAACCCTGAGATTCAGAAGGAGTCTATTGAGCTTCCTGAACCTATTGAGCATGATGATCCTCTTGAGCCTCTGGTTCCAACTGATGGACCTAGAGATATTGCGGTCAGCAAGAGAAGACCACTTTGGGTTAGAAGCACAATTCAAGATGCAGAAAAGTTTGCAACTTCTAGTGGCACTTTCAGAGAAAGTAAGAGACCTCAGAAGCTCTCTAACTATGTTGCAATGATGTGCAACATCATTGAGTTTGAACCATCCAGCACAAAAGAAGCTATGAGCCAACAAGCTTGGAAGCTAGCTATGGACGAAGAATATCAATCCATCATCAAGAATGATGTCTGGGATGTTGTGCCTAGACCTAGAGGTAAGTCTGTTGTTTCTTCTAAATGGTTGTTTAAAATTAAACATGCTGCTGATGGTAGTATAGAGAAATATAAAGCTAGGTTTGTAGCTCGTGGTTTTTCTCAAAAAGAAGGCATAGATTATGAAGAAACATTTGCTCCTGTTGCTAGATATACTTCTATTAGAACTATTATAGCTATTGTTGCAGCCAAAGGTTGGAAATTACATCAAATGGATGTTAAGACTGCCTTCCTTAATGGTGTGATTGAGGAAGAAGTCTATATTGAACAACCTGAAGGTTATGAAATTCATAATAGAGAAACTCATGAATGCAAATTGAAGAAAGCTCTCTACGGCCTCAAGCAAGCTCCTAGAGCTTGGTATGAAAGAATTGATAAGTACTTACTTAGTTTAGGATTTATAAGAATGATGTTGACCCTAACATTTACTTTAAAGTATTTAATGGTGAAATGCTAATTCTAGTTTTATATGTTGATGATTTATTTCTAATTGGTGAAGATAGTCTCATCATTAGGTGGAAGAAAGAATTAGCTACTGAATTTGAAATGAAGGATCTAGGTCTAATGCATTACTTTCTAGAGTTAGAAGTGTGGCAAACACCTAATGAAATTATTCTAAGTCAAGGTAAATATACTATTGATATATTGAAAAGATTTGGTATGATGGATTGTAAACCTATGTCTACTCCTATGGAAACTAACTTGAAGAAGTTGAGTATTTCTGCAGCTAACTCTGATTTTGCAGATCCCTCATAGTACAGGCAGTTGATTGGATCCCTGGTGTATCTAGTCAACACTAGACCAAATATTTGCTATGCAGTGAGTGCACTTAGCCAATTCATGAACCAACCAAAGCATGCTCACTTGGTGGCAGCCAAGCACATTCTGAGATATTTTCAAGGAACTATTGGCCATGGACTTAAGTACTCAATCAACACGGCAATCAACTTGGAAGGCTACTCTGATTCTGATTGGGCTGGAAGTGTTACTAATAGGAAAAGCACTTCAGGAATCTGTTTCAGCTTGGGTTCCGCCATGATCTCTTGGACTGGTAGGAAACAGTCCTCAGTTGCACTAAATACTGCAGAAGCTGAATATATTGCGTCAAGTGTGGCAACTAAAGAAGCAATTTGGCTTCGCAAGCTTCTTGCTGGGTTGTTTGGACAACCATGGGAATCCACTGTTATTTATTGTGATAACCAAAGTTGTATTAAAAAGTCTAACAATCCAATGTTTCATGACAGGTCAAAACATGTGGAAACTCATTATCATTATATTCGTGATATGGCACAAAGAGGTGCTATCCAGCTGAAATACACCAACACCGATGAACAGGTTTCTGATGTTCTCACCAAGCCTCTAGCTCGGGTGAAGTTTGAGTACTTCAGAGAGAAGCTTGGAATGGTGAACTCAGCATTGGTTGAGAGGGAGTCTCAATCTTAGTGATGCAATTCAGTTTGCATCTTCCACCCTCTGTGGGCAATGCAAGATGGAGTCACCCTCTGCGGGCAATGCAAGGTGACAGTGTATCCTTCTCCGGGAGAAGGTTGAGGTGTAAAATCCTCTTCCACCCTCTGTCGGCAATGCAAGGTGGTACCATCCTCTGCGGGCAATGTAAGATGGTCATCATGAAATGAGTTCATGATATTTATAAGTTTTACTGCAGGTATATTCACTCTTGCTTGGCAATGCAAGATGAAAGTCATGAATGGATCATGATTTGTGGCAATTATCCTCCTTAGCTAAGAGGAAGTGTTGAAAATATTAGCTAAGTTCGGATTATGAAAAATCAAACTTGCATGTATTATTTTTTATGTGACTATTATTGGGCTAGACCCAAATGTGGCGTGTGAAAGGCAATTCATATGTAATAGGGCTGGGCCCTAAAATGTAACGTGCTAAAGAAATTGGACAGGACCAATGTCCAACGGGGTAAATATTAATTAATAATAATTAATATTTAATGCAAGCCGACCTAAGGTAATCCATCGCCAAAGAAGGGTATATATACATATCAATTTCAAGATGAACAAAGACAATCATCACACTTGCATAAAGCGATCTGCTCTTCCATTTTATGCGATTTATCTCTGCTATTCTTAGCAATTCTGATTGGTCTACATTTTGACGGACTTCAAGGGCTTACCAAGCTGTCAAGATTCTGATTAAAGACACCTTCTGATTGGTCTGCATTTTGGCAAACTCCAAGGGCTTACCAAGCTGTCAAGTTTCTGATTCAGTCTGCAACATCTATCATTATGGCAACTTGCTGTTAGAATAGCAATCAGAGATAAGTCACTTACATTGTAATTGCCTACCATTGATATAATACATCTTATAGTTTGAGGCTGGGTTTTTCACCTCCAGGAGGGAGGTTTTCCCAGGCTATTGGTGTCTTGTGTTTATTGTTGTTACTGTTCTTATTTTAGTGTGTTTTATTACTGTCATTATTTATTAATTATCTGATTATTGATCAAATTAACACCTAATTGCCTTAAAATTAACATTTTTTTCAGTCAAGATGTCTTATTGTTTAACCTATACTAGCACTCCATATGCACATCATGGCAAAAGTATAAATGTAATTCAATTTCTTAGGTTTACAACAAAGAAAAAATTGGCAAAAATTTGCAAAACTAAAAAAGATATAATATTTACAATAAATACAAAATAAAAACTTATTTTGTTATTTTGTGTCAAATATAGTTCATAGAGCTTAAAAAACAAAGCACATTAAAAAATGGTAATTTATTAAATAAAATTAGTATAGTTTCAAAAAAAAAAAACTACTCTACAAGAGTGACAATCGATTCCTCAATCCCAAAAATGCCCTTAACTACTTCTAGGGCTTCAGCCTCCTTCAAATTGGACCATCATTGATTGTGTTTAATCAAGAAACCAACGTTTCAGGGCAGAAGAACATGTTTGGTTTGTTTATTGGAAGGGCACCAAGTTCGTTCATGAATTTGAGCTGAGATTGGGCAATTCCTTAGGGCAAAGATGCCTTTCTTCATGTGCCCTATTTTCGGGTCTTGGCACTAAAGATGCATCCTCAACTACATTATGGAAAAGGCGTTGCCCTCCAAATTAGAGATCACTGGTTTAGCTAGTGTCACTCCCAACACAACAAAGGGGGCTAAGGGGTAGTTAAGGCCCATTATAAGGATGAGAGAACGTAACTACTTTCCTACCCTCCCAAGTCTTTTGCAAATGATATGTGATACCAAGTGGCAACTTCTTAGAATGATGACACCAGCTTTGACAAATTCATGTGGGTGTTATCCAAGGAAATAATAAAACCCTTAGATTACTCCAAGACATTCACTATTCTAGTCTTTGGGGATAAAGTTTTAGAAGGAAAACAATACTTCTCCAAAGTGGGTTCAATTGGTCCACTCAACCATTCATGGCCAAGCATTGAAAATCTAAGTTTAAGAAGAAAAAAAAATAGTTCCCCTAAGTGGGTTCAATTGGTCAATTCAACCATTTCTAGTAAATCTATGTTTTAGAAGGAAAAAAAAAATCTGCAAAGTGGATTCAATTGGTCAATTCAACCATTTATGCCCAAGTATTGCAAATCTAAGTTTTGAAATAGGAGAAGTATTTTTTCCATAGAAGGCTAATCCAACTAAATTTTTCTATTAGCTCTATTCCATGTAATCTCCATCCCTAAGATAAACTTAGAAGCTACCAAGTCTTTAATTTCAAACTATAAAGAAAGTTGAGATTTCAAGTCCCTAATCATGTCCTTGTTGCTACCTAATAACATCAAATCATTGACATACAAAGTGATAACAATTAAATGACACCATCTTGTTTGTTATAAATATAAACACTATGCCAATTTTAGCCCTTAATAAATCTTAACCCCAAATGATCTGTCTAAATCTATTTGCCTACATTTTAAGTGACATTCAGGATGTTTTACTTGTTGGTATTATTTCTTAGGAGTGTCATACAAACCACCAATTTGTACGTGTGCATGTTGAGTATGGCATGAGGATTCCAATATTAGCCACTTGATTTTTTGGACCCAGTTTCAGTTCAAGAAGAGGCACCTAGCTGGTTTGTATACTTGAAACCATATTTGCAGGTGGTGAGACTCCATGTTGATGTATTTAATTTATTAAGGCAAATCGCCCTTGCTGGTACTAGCACCACATTTGGTGTTTGAATGATAACTCTTAACAGAGCTTTCTGAATTTAATTGTTTGTGGATTTTGGAAGCTAGATGTGTTCGGTAGGAAGAAAGGTGCAGATTAAGAGTTAAAAGGGTGGTCAATGCTTGTGGGTGATCAATTTGTGGGGGTATTCTTGTTGTTGGGGACTGAAAACAATCCTTTATCAGCCTAGCCAATACTTAGACCTTTTCAGTAGTCCTGTAGCAACAAATTCCTTGCCTTATTCTAGTGCTAGGTGGTTGTGAATGTTTCTCATGCCTTTCCCATAGCTGGGAAGTGTTTTCAATGGTGGATTTGGTGAGTAATTTGGAGATTATCAAGGCAAATACACCCTGCAACTAGCTACAGCTGGTCTGCAAACATTTGTGCTCTCTATGATGAGGTATTTTCATTATGCTTACATTTGCAATCCACTTTATGTAGCAACTTTGGACTCCCTTGGAGGTTGTTGGGTGCATAAATTTCTGGTCTGAGCCTTTTGGTGCTGAGTGTTATGCTTGTTTGGAGGGGTAGTGTTGGGAGATTTTAAGGCTGCCAGGAAACAATATCGCCTTTTCCAAGGTACCCTTTCATCTAGATGTGACATATTTACTATCCTTTCATGTAATGACCAATTATGAATGATTTCCTAGCAAGTTTCTTTAACAACAATTGAATAATGATAGCATTTTCAAATCAGACTTTATAATAACAGTGATCAACCATTTGCAATTTATGTTAAATTAGGGGGTGTTCTTGTAGTGGGAAGATCTAAGCCTAAAACTCATAGGAAAGATTTTGAAGGCAATCCAAGCATGCAAAACATTGAGACAAGATGATTAGAGGATTCCCACGTGGCCGAGAGGGCAAGAGAAGCACCAGAACATGAGTCAAAACTCCCCAACCAAGTTTTGGTCACAAACATTGCATCAAAGAGAAAGATGGTGACTCCCTCAACAAACCTAAATGTGGAGAGGTAGAAACTCCCAAAATTCATGGGTAACGAATCGGAGGATCCTGTATAGCATTGTAAAACTTGCAAAACAAACTCTATTGTATTGCTAGCAAATTCATTTGCATAGCGAGAAAATAACTCTGTTGTATGGATGACCTATCTGTCAATGTGCAATTGTACAGCCTTACCTGACAGTCTCTATTGTACAACACCATCTAAGAAAATTTTTCATTGTCCAGCGTATAAAGTATGTTGTACAATTAAGCTACATTGTATGGCTATTCCATTCCTTCATGTACATTATACGGCTATTCCATTCCTTCGTGCATATTATATGTCTATTCCATTTCTTCACCTGCCTTGTACAACCAAGCGCAACACGACTACCTTATTTCCTTTGCATTGTACGGTAGCTCTACCATTTCTCTCACATTGTATGGCTATCTCATTCCTCTATCTATGTTGTACAATGTAAGGATTGCTTCTTACAACATCCCAATTTTCTTGTACGGCATCTTCTTGTGACTTGTTTACAACATATTTCCCTTCATATTGTATGGTAATATCTTCTTGAGACTATTGTATGGCTCTCCTAACTCTTCCTTGACTACATTGTACAACCATCTCTATTCTTCCTCGTCTGCATGGTATAGCCATTTCATCCCATCTGCACTATATGCCCATTTCATTCTACATACATCGTACAGCCAAGACAATACGAAAACCAGACTCAACCTCCCTTGTATAGTTGGTTTTATTTGTACAGCTGGTTAATTTTTTTAGTGTACAGCTTGATTGTACAACCCTTCAATTGTTCCAACAACAATCTATTCTCGGTAGCTATTCTCAGCAAGAGTATTTTTTGGGACTTTTAGTATGCGATCAGATGAGGTCCCTTGGTTGGTTGGTCTAAAGCATTATTCACATATTGGCATATGTTGGTTAAACACTCCAAAATCTCTAATTTTTGTCTTTGCAGCATTGTTTCTTGCCTCTCAAAAATCATGAAAATGATGTGAACAATGAAGGCCTATGTAGTCTTGAAGGTCTTAATTTGGGCTTGGTGGCAAGGGCCCACCCTTAAACCCCACCAGGGAGCATGCTGAGGGCGCTGCTGCTGCCCCTCAAACGCACTGGACGTTGCCCCCAAATCCCCACCAAAATCATTTGATTTGCCAAGTACTCCCATGGTCAAAGTTTGCAAAGTACAATTCTGATTTCATCTACATTATTGTCAACAATATGGAAAGTCTTCCCTAATGTTACTTGATGTTTACTTGTCATCTAAAAAATGACATTTTCGTTTAGGGTGACGATGTAGTTAGTGCACAATGACTATTATTATGTTCCAATAATATGGATTGTCTATGTATTAATTGTTTGTCGGCTTTGGGTAGTTATAACTTATAAGCATTGGTTGGTTGATGATTGTGTTCCTCTAGGCAATTGTTAGATCCTTTAAATTGATTGTGTATTGTCAAGGAAAGTAATATGATATAGTCGGTTCGAATTTGATCCTTAGTTGACCATCTCTAGTCTTTTTCTATAATAAATTCATTTGTGAATAAAGATATATTTTAAAATTGTATCTAGCATGCATTGCCATCTCTAGTTCCAATTCATGTATTCATTTTATCAGACAGCAATAAACAATTATTAACATCTTTCACCATATGCAGCCTACCTTTTCCTGCAATGTATGCCTAGACTAGTATTCGTGTAAAAATAGTACAGCCAAGAAAAAGCAAGTAATCTCTCCAAAATATAGATACCAATGCATCAATAATAATAATATCATTGCAAACAAAACTAGGAACCACAATTTTGAAGCAACGAACTAAAACTAATAAACATTGGAAAATATCACATCAAAATCTAGAAATCCTCGAACCTACAATCAAAATTGCATACCAAAAACTTATCAATTGATGCATATTGTGAATCCCTACATGGAACTGCACTGATAACTAAGAGGATTTTCATCCTCAAAGCCAACAAATCCAAAGAGTTTTCGTCCTTCGGAATGAAAGAACACAAGTTCACAATTCTAGACTCATCAATGTTAGTAATCAAAGAAACGATGCATCTAAAATTAGGTTGCCTTTACCTTTATGGTTTCCTTTTCTACCAAGTGGACCTTCTCAAAATCTGAGGTGGAAATTCTCCCCACTCTAAGCTTAAAAAGCTTTTAGCACCATCTTCCTCAACCAGTTCATCTCTAGTGCAGCCTCCTCGACCTTTGGTTGTAGCTACACAAACAAGCTTCACAAAACAGCAAGTTTCTTACTCAAGATTCATAGCAAAAGAAACAACATGGAAAGAGACTTGAACATGGGCTAATTTTGGTTCTTAGTGTTGGCATTTGACACTCATCCGATTTAGTTGTGTTGTCATTGATGGCAACACACACCATTTTGGGTTGGTCACTTAACCGGTACTCACCAGTTCATTGTTTACCAACCGGCATTCAAGTCATCCGGCACACAAGGAACCGGCAGTCAAGGGAAACCAGCAAACTAGGAATTGGTATATGAGGCCAACATGGGAGATTGATCCGACAAGTCTACATGGCAACGATCAAAGGCATCGGTCTCAAAGTTTAATGAATTTATTTTTGCTTAGGCCGACATGTAAATAAATTGTAATATCATTGTAAGCCGACATAAGGCATTTATGTTTGTGTTTGGGAAGGGTATTTAAGTCAGTCCGGTTAGGTTATTTTGTAGATATAGACAATGTAATGGAATATAGTGATGTGATATTGTGCGAGCGATCTTGATCCACAGAAAGTGAATGTAATATTTTGTAGTCGGTCTTGGATATTGGTTTAGAGGTTTGGTAAGCGAAGCAAGATACCGGTAAGGGAGGACACAATGAAAACGGGTACAAACAGTGCTTTAACCGAAACTCATCCAGCATAGCAAATGCACTTTCAGGGTTCAGAATTTTGTTTGTAACTCCATATTTGGTGTTTGTAGTCAGTGAAGCTCCTTTTGTGATGAGGAGTGTGCTCTCGGTTGTTGGCCTTCCCACATGTGTAGGCCCCTATTGTAATATTTATTCATTTGGCCAATGGAAAGATATTGTGGGTCACCAATCCCACCGTGGTTTTTCCTCTTTGAGGTTTTCCATGTATAAATCTTTGTGTTATGGTGTATGCTCTTGTGGTTGCTTTATTTCTATTTGTTGTTATATTCTTTTATGTTTACTAGTTACTGAATTGCATTGTTAATAAGGTTAAAATTGATTATACCGGCAGAACATTGATTCACCCCCCCCTCTCAGTGTTCTTGGATTCCAACAATTGGTATCAAAGCCTGGTGCCTTGGAGTAAGTCTAACAGCTTAAGGAAGATCCCGAATCCGGAATCCATGGAGACTACAGAAGGAACTTGAAGTAGCACTTGAGGACTATGATGCGGAAAGGTTGAAGATCTTGAAGTTGCAAGATGAATTGAACTCTACAAAGGAATTCATTCTTACCCTGCAGGAGAGGTTGTCATTTGTTCAAGCTAAAAGGAAGGAACTTTTACAAAATCCGGATGATGAAGAGAAGGATGCCCTTAAGGAACAATGTCAAAAGCTGAGTTAGGAGAATGGTGTGATGAAGAATGAAATGCAAGCCATGACTATGAGGATGTCCAAGGAGATTGAAGACCAAAAGAAGAAGGAAGGAAATCTTGGCAGATCTCTGAAAGACAGATCTGAGGAATGCATTAGGTTGGCGCATGAGAATGATGTGTTGAGAACTGAGTTGGTGCAATCACATAACAATGAGCAAGAGTTGGAAAGAATGATGCCAATCCTAAGAAGTGATCTGGATGCTGCAAATGAATACAAAGAAAATTTTAGGGTCAGTTCTGCAAGACTTGATGAATTATTGAAGGATCAAAGAGACACTGGAGACACTAGAGGTCTTGGATTTGAGCATGGAGAAAGCTCTGGTACTGCAAATCAAGGGAATCCACCAGACAACCGGAATCACAAATCACCGATAAGGAAACCCAATGCACATAAATTTAATGGTCATAAAGAAAATCAATGAAGAAATAGAGCAAATCAGAATAATAATGATGTTCTCGGTCAGTGTTCAAAGTGTAATAAGTATGGTCATAGGACAGAAGATTGTAGAATGAATGTGAGATGTCATGCAAGTGGAAAGTTTGGACATATGGCTAATCAATGTAGGTCAAAGAATGGTCAAGGACTCAACAAGGCAATTCAAAAAAACAATGTTACTTGCTATGCATGCAACAAAATAGGAGATATTGCCAAATATTGCAGAAGCGAGAATACACCAGAAGGGAAGGACACATCAAACGAGAAAGGAAAGCAAAAGGTTGATGAGATCCGGCAGGCTCATGCTAAACAGTGGATTAGGAAGTCTGAAGATCAATCGGCAGAGGTAAATTCTCTGGTTACTCAACCGGCAGAGCAGAATGTTCCTGCACCAGTAGGAACTTATCCAATAACTAAGGCATTAGCCTTAGGGGGAGACAAATTAATAACAGATCCTGCATTGCCCTCGGTAGAGGTCTGAAAGCTTGTTTCAAATCTTGGTGAAGACAATCTGGAGATTCACCGGTGCTGAGATAATGGATTTTGTATCCGGTATCATATGTCGACATGCATTAATGTCAATAGGAAATTAGGGCGTTTTGCAAAATAAAAGGGAGATGTTAATTCATTTTCGATCACACGGCATTCAGAGCGAAGCAGAGCGAGTTCAAGGCAATTCAAGACGATCAAAAGCATTTCAAGCGAATACCAGTGCATTCACAGCGAACTTTCAAGAGCTTTCATTGGCGAAGGTTGTGATGTATTTTATTAGTTTCCGAGCTATCTTTTGTTTGCAATGGCTTCTGGATCATCCTCCACTCCGGTAGGTGTGGCTACCCCTGTTGTTGTTAACATCAAGGACCATCCACACCCTGTTTTCAAGCAATGCCCTCAGATTGCGAAGGTTAATGAAGTCGGCGCATTTTCTAGGGTTCTTGAAGGAGTTTTGTATGTCGAAGATGTTTGTGCATATATTCATTGCACTTTGGAGGATTTGGGTCTGCTGAAATCAAGAACATGTATATTGGCACCTCGTTGAACTAGGATGGGTCGATGAAATCGGAATTTCAAATTCTAAGGATCAGGGTTTTACCGACATTTTGGAGATGCCGGAATTTGAAGATGAATTGATCTGGTATGCAATGAGCTGAGTCCATGGCGAATTCATATGGCTAGACCGGCCTTACAAGATCACCAAGGAGGTTATTTGTGTGATCACCGGTTTACCCTAGACCGGTTTGACCACTAGAAAGAAGAAGATATCTAACAATGAGGTGGAGAAGTTAACTAGTGCAACATCTGACAACTAGTCAATGAGAATTAGCACTATCAGAGACAAAGTTGTTCAATTTGCAAGCATGATCATCGATTACAAGGTAACCCAATCAAACCGGTTGAACTCCGTTTCCAGTTTGTGGATTTACTGTGCTCACAAAATGATTAAGGAGGATGAAAAGCTAGATCTATGTCAATGGATGTGTGATTAGTTAATTATAAACTTAGGGAAGATTAAGGGTGAGAAAAAGGGTATTTTCCGGTATGGCAACCTCGTTGTCTGTTTAATACTCTTCTTTCTGAATGAGTTACTGTTGACATGCATTTTGTACACAACCAAACACAGAATAAAATACCCAAATGGTACCTTATCCTCTCTTGATTAAAGCCTCTGAATGCTGAAGATATCACGAAAAGGATCAATCAGGGTGACTCCAAGGTTCTTCGTTGTAGGATCTCTACGTGTGGATAAGCACCAGTGGTCATTGTAAATGCTATTTCTTCAAGGGGTCTTACGCACTTTCTGAGAAAGCTTGTCCGTGTCACACTCTTTTGACTGCAGAACAGGATTTTCCTAATACTAACAGATTCTCAAAAAAGATCAAAAGATAAGGGTTTCAAGAGATGAATACTAATCTATTCCTAAGAATGACTCAATGTAGGCTAGACTTGGTAAGATTCTACCAATTTCAGTATTGCCAAGGGATTACAACTCTATTGGAATTGATGCGATCTTCTAAGGTGATTAGTGATTTTCAAATCATCAAGGATATAGATACTATCATAAAAATACATATCAATATTTCAACAATGATTGAATGTTTAAGCAATCTCAATATCTCCAGTTGACCACACAAGGCGTCCTTACAATCAGTAAGAAGCTAGTGGTTTGGAACATGAATCTCACCAAAGATCAAGCACAACACTTAGTCCTTCAAACTTAAACTTAAATACTACTTCGACTGAGAATGATTCAAGAAGATAAACAATCATGAGGATAGCCACAAGTATTGCAATAAAACACCATAACTTCAATATTTTATTGATCTCAAAGCCAAATAGACAACAATTGTTCAAAATTCTTTCTTCACTACTCAATCTTGCTACACAATAACTTTCTTCTCTAAGCTCTCTCTCTTCTCTAGCTTCTAACTACTATCAAAATGAAAATGAGTGAGGGTATATATAGCATCCTCAAATACAATGAATGGCCCAGATCGAAAGAAGATCGACGGCTAAGATTTTGACACCTAAACCCTAATTAGGGTTTCTTACAAAAAGGTCCCCATTTAGATGAACATTATTAAATGCATAGCCAAATAATTAATTGGCACAAATATCGAGGAAACATAGACCAATAGGAAATAAGCTGCCACATCATCCTATAACAACTTTTCTTCTAGAACTTTGTTCCCTTTCCTATGCTCCTCCTTAGCATATCCAACGAATCTAGACACAATTCCTTCAACCTCAGCAATAGGAATCTCAAGAAGATTCTTCATTCGTTCTTCCAAGTGAATGACCTGATCAAAAGCAGTGAGAAGTGTTGTCTCCCATCCAGGCTCAAGTTCTTTGATCTTCTCAATCAGGAACATGGTAGTGAACATCAGGTCTCGTTGCTCATCTGTGATGACGTTCTCCTCCTTGCAAAAGATGACCTTGACTCTCTCCTCCAACTCTTGGATGTCCACATCTGTCTCAATCTCGATTCGCCTGCCAAGGATGGTACACAACACCTCGAACACCTTATCTTGAATTGGATGGATGATACCTTCAACTTGACTGCATTTGGTGCTGATGTCTTCAAAAAGGACCTCTTTCATCTAGAGCAGAGCTGACCACTATAAGAGGTTATGAGTTCCTCCATCCATTATCTTTTCTTGTGCCAGGATCCGTCTTGGTGTTTGTCTTATTACTTGCAAGACAGGAATGATGACATCTCTAGTGTGAGCGAAAGCGGCTACAGTTATCATGAGATTATGGACAATCTCAAGGACCTGGATAGCTCAATGAATTGTCTTCATCATTCCTGTTGCAAATTCAACAGCTACCGTGTGGGATTTATCAATCCAAGAGCTCATAAGCTGAACCAGGCTCTTGACCCTTTCTGCCTCGCCAACTGATTCAAGAGGAAGTGCTTGTAAAGGAGATACTGCTGGATCCTGACGTCTCAAGGGCTGATTGAGATGACTAAAATAGCCTCTCCAAGCACCGACCTCTCTCTCAAGCTTCCTATTCTTTTCCATTTCTTCCTTAAGTTTGTCTTTAAGTGCTTCAAATGAATCGGTTGCCTCTTCCATCGCTTGTTCGATGGTAAGTGGACCAAGCTCGAATGTCTCTTAAGTCATACTCATCTGCAAGAATCTTATCCTCATACTTGTCCACCACTGGTGTAGTAATTTGCAATTTCTTGGATCCTGTTTCATCCCTTATTACCTTGAACATCTTGGTGGCCTTCTTCTTTTCCATTACCTCTTGAGAATTTCCTATAAGGCTTTCTAAATCAAACACATCTTCTTCTTCTTCAACCACAATCACCCTTGCCAGTCTCTCTTTTAACCAATCCGGGATGGCGGATCTTGTTTCTCTCACTTGTATTTCTTTAGGCAGTGGTTCATCCTCTCGGAGAGGAGATGTCGCTTCATCATCATTCTTCTCTTCATGTAGCTCATCAACTTGGGGAGATTGACCTGATGAATGTTGAGGTGTCTGTCCCTTTTCTGGCTTGTCATTTTGTACCATAGATTCCATAGATTCATCAACTTCAGGTACCATCTTCCCTTGACCTTCCCCTTAGCTTGCCCTCTTTTCATGTCGAGAAGATGTGCTTGATGGGTGATCACGATTGGCCTCTTGCTTCCTCTTGGAAGATTCCCTTTTCTCAGGTCTTTCTTTCCTTTTTGCACCTCTAGGATGGGAAGTGTTCTCACTCACGCTTGCTTCTCCTTCTTCTGGCCTTGCCTCCAAAGTAAAAGTCATTGACACATTCTGCTCTCTCAATTTCTGATGCTGTACATCCACCCATCTACGAGTACATGATAAAACAGGAGCCATCAAAACTCTCAAATCTAAAACCTCAGGCTCATTCCAATCTATCTTCACTGCTTTGTCTTCTTTGTCATAAGACGACTGGAGATGTCTACCATTATCCTGAGCTTGATCAGCTACTCTATAAACTTTGCATTTCCTAATGAGATCTAAGGGTAGCCTGGAATGCATCTTTCTTTTAACCTCTAAATCACTTGGGAGATTCATCCAAAAGTCCTCCACCTGAAACTCATGTTTGTACTTCTTATTGACAGTCTCCTCCATATAACCGTGAGGGTCAAAATTCTCCCGCAAAGCAAAGGATGTGAATGAATATAAAGATAATTCCTTCTCTGCATCTTCCGAGGCTTGAGTGTTAGGACATACTTCAAGTGAATTCCCTAGTATAATGGGCACGGGAATTCCATTTCCATGCTTGTGTCTGGATGCCTTTGCATAAGCTGCCAATTGTCTAGTCACCTCAAGTAGCACTATCCTGTCTGTCGGATGCCTCGGCAACATGTAAGGAGGCGAAGGACACCCATGAACTCTGATGTATGTAAACTTTTGAAACTAGATGAACCATGCACCATACTTCTTCACAAGTTCTTGTGCATCCAGAGACAGTCGATTATGAATCCAACCTTGCAATATCCTAGTGATGTTCATCGTGAAGGTATCATTGACTAACTTGTAGTCGCTTCTAGGCGGATGATGCAAATGAACATAAGAGTCACAAACTCTCACTTCCCCAGGTCCTCTCCCAATCACTCCTCTGTGAGGTAGCCCTACATACTCGAAACTCCTGATTAAGGCATATATAACATATGAGTTCATGTGGAATGATTTGGTAGGTCTTAGCCTTCTCAACTACACATCCAGACTATTGCTAATAATTCTAGCCCAATGAAGCATTCCTTTTCCTTGGACTATTACTTGAATGAAGAAGAACATCCACTTTTCGAAGTAGAAGGCTTGAGGAGCCCCTGTAACTCGATTGAGCAAAGTTATCAAATCTCTGTACTCCTCCTGGAAGTCGATCCTATGCGGTGTGTTGGGAATCTTGTTCAGGCGAGGCCGACTTTTGAGCAACCAATTCTTATTGATGAGATTCAGATAGGTGTCGGGATCATCTTCATACATTGACCTGGCTCCTTCTAAGATTTTGTAAATCATATCTTTATGCTCTGGAAGATGAAGAGCTTCACTTATAGCTTCCTCTGAAAGAGGTGTTCCCCTCCTTGGATACGATCGACCTTGATTGTGAGTCATAGTGGCGGGCACACTCGATCATCAGCTCATGACACTTGACTGCTGGAGGGAAACCTGCCACCTTGATGATGCCACTTTCAATTATCTTCTTCGCAACAGGTGATGGCTTGCCAATGTAGGGGACCTCTCAAAACTTCTTCACATTGAAGTTTCCCAAGTTGGTGTCTCCGATATTACTCCATTTGGACACGATCCTGGTCTCCAATTCGTCATTCTTTTGATCTTCCTTGATGAGAGCTGGGCGACTAGTAGATGCTCCTGCCTTTGGAGTCGCCATCTTGACACCTACACAACATTTCAAAATTAGTCCTTGAGCATTAAGGGGTAAAAAGTAAGACTCAAAAGGAAGATTTAAGATATTAATTAGGAAACTTCATGATAAATCTAGAGTTATCATTTCCTAATTAACTAATCAATCACTTAGACTTTTCTAAAAAAAGTGTCCAACAAATCAAGTCTTACACAAGGATACTAGGATAATTTCGCCATACCTCCTCTTTGAGTATTAAACTCTAAGACCTTTGAAAAATGATGCAAGAAAAAGTGGATTTCGCTAGGCAAAGTTTAGATCAAAGCCCTCTCTTGGATGAATTGCGCCTCCTCTAGCTTCAAAAAGAATAAACTCCACCCTCCTTAGCCTTCAACACTTAGAAGAAATTCGCTCCAAACAAGCTATATTTCACACCTCCAATTTGCTCTCCAATTTTGCACTTAAAGGAATGATCGAATGATTTGAAATGTGAAGCAACACTCCTCCAATATATAGAGCGCTCACCCTACTCCCTTACAAGGCCGACTTGGCAAAAAAGGGGTAAAAAATAAATAAAATCTCCAAAAAGGGTGGCCGACTTGCAAAATAAAGGCAAAATAATGCAATAAATTTTAATTTAATAAAAATTAATTTTAGATGCCTCCAAAGTAAAATTTCGATTTTTTCAAGGCTTAAAATTAATTTATTAAATGCAAAATGCTTTTAATTTAATGCGAATTTAAATTTAATTTTCCAAATGTCTCAAATTTAGCAATTTGGCGATCTAGTGCAAATTGGAGAAAATCAATTTTTAAACCAAGGTCTAATGAAGCTTCATGATGATTTCGCCCTGGACCCTCAGCAAGGGTCAGGAGCGATTTTCCAATTTTAGCCTTGAATATTTCGCATCTTGACTTTAAAATCTCCCAGAGGGTAAATTCACATCCAGTTTAAGGTCTTGCAACTCAAATTTCGGCATTTTGCATGAGGAATTTAGGTGGAAGTGTAGATTTCGCTCTGGACCCTCTCCAAGGGTCAGGAGCGATTTTCTCATTTTAGGTTGTAATCCACCCTTAGCTTGATTGTTGAACTCTCAACGCAACTTCTAAGATCCATTTCCTTGCACTACCAAGCTAATTCATCAAAATCTTGAAGGAAATAATGCTTTCAGAGGAATTTTGCCCTAGACCCTCAACAAGAGTCAGGAGCGATTTTTCTTCTCTTGGCCTAGAATCATCAAGTTTGGAAGCAAACCACTATTCATCATGATCCTGAAGGTCTTTTCTACCTTAGCCTAACCTTGCCTTAGCACAATCTTGAAGGAAATATGTTGGTTTTATGATTTTCGCCCTGGACCCTCAGCAAGGGTCAAGAGCGACTTTTTGGTTTTAGGCATATTCCTTCATTCTTTAGGCTTCAAATCACTTCTAAGGCATAACACGTCACATCCTTCACCTATCAAAGCAAGATCTTGTCTTAATTCCACAAAAAAAAGGAGAGAACCTTGGAAATTCGCCCTGGACCCTCAGCAAGGGTCAAGAGCGAATTTTAATAATTGCCTTCAAAATTTCCACTTTCAACAATCCTTCTTCAATCTAAGGCAATTCAAACATCATTGCAAACTCATGCCTAGGCTCAGCTTCGTTCAAACTTGGAGAAAAAGGTCCAGTGTTAGGTTTTTCGCCCTGGGCCCTCAGCAAGGGTCAAGAGCGACTTTTGCTCATCTAGCTTGTTTACTTCTTGTTCGCCATCCAAATTATCTTCAAAGGGTAAAACATGCCTTTTCTCATCCATTCCAACCATAAGAATCGTTTTGACTTTGCAATAAAAATGTGCCTTTTAGAATTTCGCCCTGGACCTTCAGAGAGGGTCAAGAGCGAACTTTACAATTGTGACCAAAATGCTTCACTTTTCATCTAAAAACCTCTTTACTAAGGAAGATGTCATCTTGCATTGTGTTATGAATAAGGATTTATGTCCAAGAAAAGTCAAAAAATGCTTTTATAGAGAATTTCACCCTAGACCCTCAGCAAGGGTCAGGAGCGATTTTGACTTTCCTGGGCAAAACGTCTTCATCTTTGATCTTCAAACAAGTTAGGAGGCTTCATCATGCTCATTTCACCCTGCATCATACCTTTGATATCTCAATTTGACCAAAAAAGGCCAAAAATGACTCTAATAAGAATTTTCGCCCTGGACCCTCAGCAAGGGTCAGGAGCGATTTTGAGGTTTTCAAAAAAGTCCTTCATCATTTCCAGTTAAAACTCTTTCAGGCGGGTGGAGGAAGTTATTCATTTTCCATTCATGCTCAAAACTTGGTCCTTTTTCACTACAAAGATGAGGAAAATCAAAATTTCGCCTTGGGCCCTCAGCAAGGGTTAGGAGCGAATTTGTCTTTAGTGCCCAAAATTCATCATTTTTTCATGTCTCCAAACCTTCAATTGCCTCAAGTGATGTCCAATCCTCCTTCCGGGAGACCCTGCACAAAACAAGTTAGCCAAAATTAGTATCAAATAAGCTTAAACATCATTTTCGCCCTGGACCTTCAAAGAGGGTTAGGAGCGAATTCCTCATTTTAGGCTAAACTGCTCAAAATTTAAGTCTCAAACCACTTCACAAGGCAAAGTCAGGTCATTTTCAAGGCCAGGAACCAGTTAGCAAGTCCATCAAAAAACAAGAAATTGTGTTTAGGGTGAAGTTCGCCCTGGACCCTCAGCAAGGGTCAGGAGCGACTTTTCTATTTCAGGCATCATCTTACTTTCCAAAAATTGATCAAAAACCTCTCCAGGCAAGAACACACAATTTCACCCTCAAGCATGCTAACACTTAGTCAAAATTGTGAAGGAAATCCAGTCTACAAGGAAATTCGCCCTGGACCCTCTCCAAGGGTCAGGAGCGAATTTGGCATTATCAGGCTCTTGATCTATTTCTTTACCTATTTAACTTAGCCCCCTAGGCTCACTTTCCTCACTGACCATGCTCAGCTAACACAAACTTAGAGACAAACTGGACCTTACCCTAAAAACCCCTATTAGACCTGACCTGAGACCTATTTTGACTCCCCTGAAAGGTTTACCTCATTTCAACAATCTCAATTCTTCAAGAGGACACTTAATAACTTTCCAAAATTTGACTGGACTTAGCTTGAATGATGCCAAAAAGAACCCTTAAGGTTTAGCCCTAACCCAAACCGACAACTCACTCACTCAAAACCCTAAAAGCAGAGAGAAGAACAAGCAGAAAGAAAGCAAAACAAACGCAAAAAGAGGGGGTCCCCATTCTAATGGGGCGATGTGTGAAATGGTCACAACAGTTACTCGAAACCGATAAGACCCAATGGGCATTTGATATATCGGTAGCAAAACAAATCAAAGATGCTATAAGGAATATGGGACATGATAGGAACTCCATTCTTTGGGGTTATTTCAAATCATTCCAGAAAGCAATGAAGAAGAGAGAAAGAGTTCCAAAGTATATAGTTGACAAATACTCAACTGAAATTTGTTTTATGGTAAAGAAGGATGAAACACTGATGGAGGCAGTGCAACCTCGGAAAATCTGGATCATAGAGATGGGCTATGAGGTAGATGCACAGATCTTGGACTTGTATGCCAAGACTCTTATTGATGCCCAAATAGATGAAGCAGAGAAAGCCTTTGGGACTGCAAAGAAAAAAGAAACTGAAGTTGAAATTGGATTCGGTAAGAAGAAAGGGAAGGAAAGATCAAGAAGGTTGGAGAAGCTGTATAGAAGATGTCTTCTGAAATTAAACAGATTATTGGACTAGCTGAAGGATCTTCTCTGGCAGCAGTTCAGGCCTCACCAGCAGCAGCAACCGGCAAGGGTGTAGTAAAGAGGAAGAAACCGGAGACTTATATTGCCCCTGTTACATCCAGTTCTAATACCAATGTTGTTCCCTCACAGATTCCCAAGACTTTCATCAAGATACCAAGGAAGAAGGCTAAAGAAGTAAAGAAGCAGAGAGTGAAGGTCACCCCTCCGGCACCCCAGAGAAAATTTCGAAGGAGAGGATGCCCACAGAGAAGAGGAAACCGGTTAAGGAGTCTACTTCTACTCCCGGCAAAAAGAAGAAATCAGATGTAGATATAGCTCTCGAATCCGGTAAGAGTATTGAAGTCATTCCTCCTCTCTCAGTTGCTGAGTTGATTGATCAAATAACTAAAGATGGAATTTTGAGTAATATACAACATTACTATGTACATATGGATGATAAGGAGCAAATGGAAATAAAGGAATCAGTTTTGTTGCACTTAGATATATATAAGAAAGCACTTTTAGACATTGAAAAACAAATACCAGCAGACTTGTACAATAAATTAGATGCTAGGAGGTTATCTACGGTTGAAGAGGATAGACATGTAAAGGTATAGGAGTTGTTAACTGTTTGTGGAGCCATAACAGATGAGGAGAAGCAGCACTATTTAGATTTTGCAAATAAAACAATTTTCCGAAGTAAACACCGGCATGTGAGTCTCATGGTAGGTAGAGTAAATGAGATAGTTAAGGAGACACATGAGGCTTGGGTAAAATTCTTTGTAGATAAACCTAGATTCTTTAGATCACCGGAAGTCCCTCAAAAGTCTAACACTCCAGACATCCCAGTAGATGATAAGGGGAAAGTTATATTGGGAATGGATACACCGATTTTGGATCAGAAACTAACAGAGGATATTCCTCTAGTAGAGCCACTTGTACCTAATATAGAGATACCGGTAGATAACATTGAAACTGTACAGGATAAGCAGGATACACCGAAACAGATCATTCCGGATATCGAGGTTATCGATGTGGATACAGAAAATAAACAGGTTGAGGATATTGAACCTCCGGCACCAAATGTACATACTGAAAAGGTTAAGGTTGAACAGGTTTCTGCACCAAGTGGCGAAGCCACCGATGCAAGTCATAAGGTTGAATCCTCCGAGAAGATTTTGGATAGTCATTCATTGTTGGCACTTGACTCATCGGGTCAAGTTGATTTTGCACAGAAGAATATTGGGCAGCTGAAAAGTTTTGAATTGATGTATGTTGCAGCTCAGAAGTTAAGGAAGGAAGGGACTGAAGACAAGCAGGTTATTGAGCAGGCCATTCCGGTTTTGCAGCAGCTTGCACCGGAATATAAGGTAGATCAGATTGGAAGCCCATCCGGTAAACTGAAAGGTTTGACAAAGCATATTTCCAAAGAGTTCCAAACTCTTCAACAAGTATCAAACTAGCAGTTGGTTGAACAGTATAATGCAGCCCGGAAGGTCACTTGTGACAACATGAATTCATCTGACAAGGCTAAGTTGTCAAATGAGATAACAAAGATTGATGAGGTTCTAAATGAGTGTAGCATCATATATAGGTCCTGTACTAACATCGGCAAACTAACAGCGGACCTTGAGGTGAAATTGAAGGCAGCAAAGGCTCGGTTAGAACATTTGGCTAACAGTTTCGATGGTATTCAGACACTGACCAGTACCATTGATGGTCAGATTTTGATAACAGAGTCTGAGATTTCTGCATTAGAGGACATGGATAGGCTAATCCGACGTGCAAGGAAATTCAGAGGTTTGGTGAGTCCCCGGTTGAACACTCTGTTACTTCACAAGAGGGAAAGCATAGAGTTAATGAATAATCCTACTCCGGCAAACCTTTCAAAAGAAGAGCTTCATGCATATATTCTTAATGGTTTTGTATCCATTTTGAGCACATTGAAGACAGGTTGGGATGCATACTTAAGATTTTTGAAGAATGCTTACCCGGATGTTTTCAAGTACATGTAGATCCGGCAATCACAGTTTTGCTCTCATTCTTTCATTCATTGGCCCCGGCTTTGTCATTGATGTCAAAGGGGGAGAGGTTTTTGAGATCAATTTTGGAGTTTTTGGCAGGGAACCAGAGCAGCAATTCAGCGATCCATTTTTCACATGAGTGTTGCCATCAATGCCAAAGGGGGATATTGTTGGCAATTGACACTCATCCGGTTTAGTTGTGTTGTCATTGATGGCAACACACACCATTTTGGGTTGGTCACTTAACCGGTACTCACCGGTATTCATTGTTTACCAACCGGCATTCAAGTCATCCGGCACACAAGGAACTAACACCGGCAGTCAAAGGAAACCGGCAAACTAGGAAACGGTATATGAGGCCGACATTGGAGATTGATCCGACAGGTCTACACGGCAATGATCAAAGGCATGGCTCTCGAAGTTTAATGAATTTATTTTTGCTTAGGTCGACATGTAAATAAATTGTAATATCATTGTAAGCCGACATAAGGCATTTATGTTTGTGTTTGGGAAGGGTATTTAAGTCAGTCCGGTTAGGTTATTTTGTAGATATAGACAATGTAATGGAATATAGTGATGTGATATTGTGCGAGCGATCTTGATCGACGGAATGCGAATGTAATATTCTGTAGTCGGTCTTGGATATTGGTTTGGAGGTTTGGGAAGCGACGCAAGATACTGGTAAGGGAGGACACAGTGAAAACTGGTATAGACAGTGCTTTAACCAAAACTCATCCAGCATAGCAGATGCACTTTTAGGGTTCAGAATTTTGTTTGTAACTCCATATTTGGTGTTTGTAGTCAGTGAGGCTCCTTTTGTGATGAGCACTATGCTCTAGGTTGTTGGTCTTTCTGCATGTGCAAGCCCCTATTGTAATATTTATTCATTTGGCCAGTGGATAGATATTGTGGGTCACCAATCCCACCGTGGTTTTTCCACGTATAATCTTTGTGTTATGGTGTATGCTCTTGTGGTTGCTTCATTTCTATTTGTTGTTATATTCTTTTATGTTTACCGGTTACTGAATTGCATTGTTAATAAGGTTAAAATTGATTATACTGGCAGAACAATGATTCAGCCCCCCCCCCCCCCCCCTCTCAGTGTTCTTGGATTCCAACACTTAGTCCCTTAGACCGCTGGATCTCATGGACGTCATTAAAATTCATTCATTCATTCATTCATCCTTTGGTTGCTCAATAATGGAACTAGTTCTAATCTCTCTAAAGACAACATTCTAACTATTCATAGTCTACATCATCTTCTAGTTATAGGTTTTCAAAGTTTGTATCCTATCACATCTCCACTATAGCCAATGAAGATACACTAATATCTTTGTAATCCAACTTTTACCTCTTTTCCTTAAGCACATGAACACATGCCTCACAACCGTACACATAGATGTGCTAAAGCGAGTGTTTTTCCCCATCTAAACCTCCTATGGGGTTTTGTCAACAAATTATTCACCAAATAACATGCAATGCTAACCACTTCTAACTAAACCAGCACTACTAAGAATCTTCCTAGCCTCTCCATCCACATCTTGTTCATTCTCTCTGCAATTCCATTTTGCTTAGAGGTGTATGGAATTGTCTCATGCCACATAATTCCATTGTTCTTGCAGAATCCATCAAAATCCTTTGAGAAATACTCTCCACCATTGAATGTTCTCAATACCTTGATCTTTTTGTTCTTTAGGTTCTCCACGAGAACCTTAAACTCTTTGACCCAACTTAATACCTTGATTTATGCTTCAAAATATAGACCCATGTTTTCTTGGCAAAATCAGTAATGAAATAAACATAATACAAAGATTTTCTTGGTGAAGGTGCAGCAATTGGACCAAAATCATCAGTATGGATCAAATCTAATACGCTATCAGATCTAGAAGAGCTCAAATAAAATAAACAATTTTTTTGTTTCCATAAGTACAATGCTCACAAAAATCAAAGTCCAAGAACAATTAGTACAAGATGGCTGTCCAGGGACCAAATTCTGGGGGACAGCCAGGGACAAAAGTACAAGATTCTCTCTCTCTCTCTCTCTCTCTCTCTCTCTCTCTCTCTCTCTCTCTCTCTCTCACACACACACACACATACACACACCACACACGCATGCACAGAAATTCAATTTTTTATTAAATATCTATGCATGACATGAAGACTCAAGTTCAAACATTTGCATAATTCATCTAATAGAAAATTCATTGTTCAATGTTCACTGATTTAAGTACAGCAGAAACAAAAATCAAAAGTTCACTGTTTCCATTACAATGACAGGCTCCATGCCTACAAAATGACAAAACTCCCAACAATAGGCATAGCAGTAAGATTAAAGAAATAAGAAGATTTCAAAGGGAGGGATGTCTAGACATGCCCAAGATGCAAAGCCTCATCAAGAATCATTTCTGGAACGCGTTCTTGAAATCAATGGGAGTAAGGAATTGCTAGAGGACATCCTTTGTCCTAGGAATCCAGGATTTTGTGGAAGGTGGGGATTATGGACACCTCTACCACAACAATATCAATTGTATTCTATGTTTAACAAACATATACACTTTTAAGCATCCTTTCCAATCACAATCCTAGCTTTACTGATATTTATCTCCAACCATCTCTTATAATAAATCATAAAACGAAATTCAACTAGCTATTTACAATAAATAAATTGGATGGTGTTAATTAGCATCTTACACTAAAGACATTTATCTTCATTCATTGACCTCATAATTCCCATTAATTCTTAGAGCACTTGAAGAACATATAGTTTTTTTAGCACACGAGTAGTTAATTTATTCTATATTTTTTGTTCATTGAAAAATTGATGAGAAATGTCCATGAGTCACCATAGAATTAGTCTAGTTTCTAGCATTTAATCCCTAAGCTTGTGGCAACCCTTAGCAATACTCACCAATGTAAGCATTTTGTTTAAAAGAAAACAGAGGGAGGTGAAGGAGGAAAAAATAAATATCTTTGCCCACAAAAATGTCTCTATACTCACTTCTATTCACAGATTCCTTATGGTGTTACAGTAGGAGCTAGATCTTGTTATTTCAAAGCATTCATAAAGATTTAGGAAAATGTTCAAAGCAATTGATTATGCTCCCGATGAAAGGGTAATCATGGCATTTATAATGAGCCTTTAGAATAGAAAAGCTTGATTATAGAACATATATCCATGTTAACACCAACTGTTTGATATAGAAAGTACTTAAAAGTTAAGACACAAACAAGAATACCATTAAGTTGCTTGATTTACATATACAGTTATGATACCAATAGTGCTCCTGAATCTCGATTTGAAATCTACTTTTACATATCATGCACTTAATATGTTTTCAACTTTCTTCATATGTTTTCTATAAACCTCCTATACCAATCTCTGTGTGTGAAAGAAACATCTACTGCCAAACATAAGTTGACAATCAAGATAGTGAAATCTATGTCAAACCCTCATTCGTATTGATATTATATTAACCATCAATATGTTTTGGACTTTCTTCAAAGGTTTTGATTTTCTATAAACCACCTATATTACTCTGCTCATGAAAGAAACATCTATTGCCAAACGGAAATTGACAATCAAAACAATGATCTTCTATTTAACATATGATGCACTTGAAACGTTTTGGAAATTCTTCAAGTGTTTTAGATAAAACAACCATATCACTCTGCTCATGAAAGAATATACTGCCAATCAGAAATTGACAATCAAGACAGTGAAATCTATATCAAAGACTCATTCATATTGATATTCTATTAACCATGGAAAAAAAGTGTTAATGAACTAACTTCATATATTAGAGATTGCTCTGCTGTTAAGTATGGCAATTCCCCCAAGAAATAATATTTTCTGTCGCTGCAAGGATTTGAACTGCACCACAGGGGTACCTAAAAGCAATAACAATCCAAACAAATTAATCGCATTTACAGAAGTTCTGTAAAATAGCTATCTAAATTTAACAGTCTTAGCATGCAAGGAAAGAAACTTATTAGACAGTAATAATGTAGTCTCTAATGGAGGCACCTGACAAGTCATCTTCTCAGAAAACCATTCTACTTTTCGCAATTAAAATTTTGTGATTCGTCATTTCACATTCCCTTCCTTGTCTATAAAACAACATATCACCTTTTTAATTTATTTGTTTAATCACTGACTTCATTTTTATATTTTATTTACTTTCTTGTATACATATAAACCTTCTCTCCACCACAACTACAGAAAGAAAAAAGAATTGCATTTCTAACCTCAAAAAAGTTCAACAGAACCAATGCCACAAGATTCAAAGACCATAGTAGATCCAATTTTATAAACATGAAATAGAACTTGGCAGCCTGTCCGAATTTTGTAGGGTCAATTAATTCCTCAGGCAATCCTATGCCATCTTCAGCCTGCAAGCAATGACATGTCATAAATTTAATTAGTGCCATTGTTATTAGCTTGTAAGCCAAGGTTGAAAACAAAACAAATAAAAATAAAGAGAAGCAAAACAGTTGGTAAAAATAGATACTGTTTCCATCAAAAGACCTGGATATTGTCCACAACTCTAGCATGATTGTTATAAATTCCAGAAAATTTCTCTCTTCTCTATATTAGACACACTTTAAGAACAAGTTTTGAAAAGCTAAAAAAATGCCATTGGAAAAAATAACCAAAAATTGATATAAAAATATGAAATCCAGTTTCAACTGTTCCTTAAGAGTTTGATATTGATCTATAATAGTCTTGATAAAACCAATATCTAATTCACAAACCCAAATTCTACTGATTCTAAAACTGAGTGCTTCGTTTATGCACATACATTCATATTATTGTTCATTTTGCAGATTTTAATGAAGGAAATATGAATATATAATGTGAAACATGGATACACATTACAGCAATCACACAAATAAACAACACAAGTTTTTCTTTGCACAAACCCAATTTTGATAAGAACTCCAGAAAGTAGTCTTGTGCTTCCTACCATTTTATGCAAAATTCTAGGTTACAGGCTCAAAGGCCATTGCAGGAGATATCCAAAATCTAAAAAAACCAAAATCTAAAAAAAGCAATTTCTTTGCCTTACACTTAATTCTTTATGCTCTCTCCAAATGACCAGTTCCTAGAATTTGCTATATCTACTGAAAACACAAATTTAGATGCCTTCCAAGCGTGTCAATTACATGTATATAACTCTCGAACATGTTCTATAACTTTACAGAGTTCTAGGTACCTGGAAATCCAATGAAGTGTTTTTTTGTGTCTTATGTGACTGTTTGATTCCTTTTTCTGTTGAAGTGACATATTTGGCACAGGGCAACCCCATCACTATCATTACAAATGAATGAGACATTTGGTAAAGGTTTACACAGTCAGCCTGAAACACAAGCATCATAAATGAATTAATGATAGATCTGGCCACGGTTTCTCACTTTTCTCTGCAATCTTGTGTATGCCATAACTTCATAATACACGAGCTTCATTATTTGTCCCATTATATGCACTGAAAGCTATTGGAGAGCTCTATCCTTTGGTCGAGATCAAATCATGTTTTGATCAGAATTTACAATTTCCCAAGAGCATCGAGCATAGGTCCTCAATTTGGTACACAAAAAATTCACAGAGTTTGTTACAATTCAAATTACAAATTACAACTAACAACTAATCCATTTTTGGTCACAAATGCCCCATTTGAGGAGTTTGGTTTCCAATAACTTATTATTTAAGAGATAACAAAACAACTCTCCAACTCTCTCCTTGCAAGCCTGCTTTGCCTTGCTTAAAAGCTGACTCTTCCACTCAATCTTCAATGCTCCTGATCTCTTTATGGTTGTTCTCATATTCCACTGCAGCAAAGTCTCCTCCAATTTCATGTGTGCAAGGTATCAAATCTTCAGACGTGCGTTGTATTTTGCTTGGGATTTTTTATTGGTCAGAGTTAAGGAGGCCTATCCACCTTTGTCACATCTTTGAACAGATAGAGACATATCCCCTATAGACAGAGATCAGCCCTAGAAGTGGTTCCAGCCATAACTTCTTTTGACCAATATGCATATGCCTTCATTCCATTTTATAGTCCACCTAACCAACTAACTTCTTGGCTCTCTGAAATTTTAAATTTTCTCAATTCACCTTCTTCCCTCCTGACTGCCCCTATGACAACTTAAACATCAAAGAGATTAGGTAGAAAACAACCAAAGCATGTTTCAACAGGAGACAGAGTTGTAAAATTTGCGCTTGGCCCTATAACATGAATTTTTGGTACATGCCAAGTTCTCATCCCATGTTGTAGGATGCTTCCTACTATATCCTCTCAAGTGAGTCACCAATGATCTATTTGCACTTCAATCCAATATCAACTTGTGGATGAAATTTTATAGGATTTTCAAATTACCATCCATACTCTGTCACAAAGTGATCTAGTACCAGAAAACACTAGCAGAAAATTGCAACTTCAGATGCTCTCTCCAAACATGCCAAAATGATTGTTGTAGTATGATAATCTCTTGTTTTCAGTCAATCAAAAAACTGATGAACGGTGTCAAAACCCTACCAGTCTGAAAATGATCATCAAAATGATGGACTTGTCATAATTGAAGCCCTAGCAGATGAGTATCAACAGTGGTATGTTTAATGATGATATCCAAACCCTAGGCACCCTCAAGACTGAAAATCTACTCACTGTGAATGTCTTAACATTGCTGATATATTATTGAAAACAGGGACATCAGAAAGGTATTCAATACTGACATCACATATACTTAGAATCAATAGAGGAGGGTTTTCATATTTGAGTCATTGAGATTGTTTGGTGAATCCTCAGGGTTTCAAGATTCTTCAGAAGATCCACCATGGACAGAATGGAGAAAATTCATCTAAATAACTCAAAGAGCCTACTGTCAAATTGGCTATTGTTAACCCAAACTATTTCAATCTTGCATATTTTTAGCTGTCACCATGCTTGAAGACATAACCATATTCTGAGAAGTCTATTTTTAGATTGGCTATTTTAAGATGATCTTCTAGAAGGTCTATTCTTTGTTGATAAGTAGTCCTAATCAGGAATATAATTAAAAATTTCCTAATTAAGAAATTTTTATTTGTGGCCTAAAATTGTATAATAAGCTTGCTTTGAGCACAAGCAAACTATTCTAGCATAGACATGTTTGTTATAATTTTTTTTTTTCATGAAAAGTTTGTGAACATGTAATGCCCCCTTCTGGGTTTACCCTAGAATTTGCCCTAGAATCACAAATGCAATAAAGCAAGTGTAATGTCCCTTGTAGAATCTCCTGAGTTTTGCCTTCAATCAAATAGATCAGATCTGATAAGTAATCAATAGCTCTTAGAGGATCATATCAGATAGACATCTACTATGTCACCTTTGATTATATTAAGATAACTATAACTGGGATTTACTAACAATAGACTTGATTGTTGAACAGTTTATATATTAATCAGAGAAGGTAGAATAGTAATCAAGAATGATGCCAACTATTAATATGATTCTCCTTAATAATGTATGATATACTCCTTTGTGTCCGCCCAGGAAGACAGAATTTGTTGAGACATGGACCAGCTAGGACTCGAACCTAGGACCTTCCATACGCTGCTGGAGTGCTCTACCACTGAGCTACTGACCCCTCTTGGACCAGTCCATCGTCGGTCCGGGTGTGGCTTATTTCCAGCACCAACACCCCCCCTTAAGCCACACCTCTCGTGTGCTTGGGGCTCTGTTGACGTGTCTAAAATCGCTGAACTTGCGACTTCATCCGACCAACGCAGAATAGAATAAACTCGCTGAGTATCCTATCCTCTCTTGAGATAAGGAAATCCCTAATGCTGTTTTTTGTTTGATCAAAGGGGACAACCTCAAGGTTTCGTTTGTCAAGTCCGAATTTGGCCATTTGGGGCATTTTTGCCAACTTTTCACTTTTCAGATTTTCACTTTAAGGTCTAAATTCGGCCCTTTGGGCACTTTTACCAACTTTCACTTTTTAACATTTTGGCTAAAAGGTCCGAATTTGGCCATTTGGGGCATTTTTGCCAACTTTTCACTAAAAAGTGCGAGTTTTGGCACTTGGGCGAGTTTGTCAACCTTGGCACTTTGCATTCCTTATCTCCTTTGTATCCCTTGGCGAAAATCGGCATTTCAACATCATTGCAGGCTTTAACTCTTTCTTCACATTTAGGCGATTTTGCGAGAATTGGGGAGTTTTAAGTTCGCAATATGGCCCTAGAGGCCGAATTTGGTTTTAGCGACACTTGACCCTTCATATCCCCTTCCTCTTCTACAAAGACAAAAAGGCACAAACTGGGAGGTCCCTGTCCAAGACGGGGATGGGTGTGCGATTCGCACAACAAATGGCGACTCGGCTGGGAAATGTTCCTGAACATTTCAAGGATGACTATCCAAATAGAACCCGAGAATCTCTAGTATATACCCCACAAAACAACCCAAATGACAGAAGACAGATTCAAAGTAAAAATGAGGTCGCAAACTGAATCAAGTCACAATCGAAGGCTCAAGTTAACCAAACCATTGAGGATATACTGATTGCGTATCCTTTTATATGGTTAACCTGAGCCTTTGATTGTGCTTAGTTCAATTGCAGATGTCCGTCTGAGCTGCGCCAGAATTGGGTGCTTAGCCGTGCGTCTCTAGTCTGAAAATCTTCCAAGTCCCTTTGAAGAATGCACCGTTCCTGCAAGGTTGTGAGCTATTCTGGCCAAGCAGGAATTGGTTATGTTGAATCCGTCTACCCGCATACCCGTGTTGTTAGTTTTAGATCTCCTAACCCTTTCCTTTTGCTCTTTATTACGTAATTCGAGAATCACAGCAGACCAGCTTGTTGCAAACCGTAAGTCCCCTTGTGTTTCCAGCAAAAACACATCAAACCATTGAGTAATCCCATAGTCAAGACCTGACAAACGAAACCTTGAGGTTGTCCCCTTTGATCAAACAAAAAACAGCATTAGGGATTTCCTTATCTCAAGAGAGGATAGGATACTCAGCAAGTTTATTCTATTTTGTGTTGGCCTAACCTGGACCTGGCTCTAATACCATGTTGAGACATGGACCAACTAGGACTCAAACCTAGGACCTTCCATATGCTGCTGGAGTGCTCTACCACTATGCTTCTGGCCCCTCTTGGACCAGTCCATCGTCGGTCCGGGTGTGGCTTATTTCCAACACCAACAGAATTCAATTAATCTTGTCCTCTTAAAAGATAAACGTCTGATCTACTGTACTCTTCCCAAGAATGCTAAGGATGTGTCCCTTTAACTTTATTGAGACTGATTGGTTATTTAGAATCTAGTCACTGTTTCTGATAAGATCTTTATACCCCTGCGGTATTCTCTTGGTGCCATGTCTGAATATTGTCTTGGTGCTCATGTGTTCTTTAGCCTTGTAATAGGTGAGCTATATGCCACTCTTACTTGACTGGGCGTAAGCTCTAAAGAGCCTTCCAATCTGAGTTTAATTTAAGATACCGGTTTCCAATCCCCTTCTTCTTGATTGCCAAACAAAGTATCATTTATACCTTCATACTTTTATGATGAGAGACATCCCTTGACAAAACCAGGTCATAACAAATAGACATGACTCTTAAAACTTGAATGTTGTCGCTACAAAAACCGATCGCAGCTATTCGTATAACAAATGCATATCGTATTCTTTATTTCCTAAATCGCATCACTTCATTGATTATTTATTTTTGTCTTATATGTGGAGCGCCTCTTTATGGAGAAGTTCGCCTTTCTCAACATTTCCAAATCCGAAACTCCAATTTTGGGCACTAAACATGGGTCGGACCATGTGCAAGAAAAATCATAAATTCTTACTGGATAAACCATAAAAATGGTGCTAAAATTCACGATGTCGGAATAGTTTAAATCTTTAATTTAAACTATATATATTATCACCACTTTTTTATCTTCTTCTAATCATTGCTTTCTGATTCTGATTTACTCCTTAATCGCTGTATAACCTATTCATGCGATTTGCCTCTTATTAAGATACCATGTTGCACCCTTAAGGATGATTGTTGTCTAGTCGCTCATCTTCAATTTGCTGACAAGCAGCATAATGTTGATAGTTTGAATTGTCTATTACTTCTGCTGCTAGTGATAGTTCAAGAGGGGATGTTTGAAAATGGATCTTTCTAAGGTTGATGTTATTGTCAATTGGCCTACACCTAGGACAGTAGGTGATGTTAGGAGCTTTCATGGATTGGCTACTTTTTATAGGAAATTCATCAAAGGTTTTAGTCATGTATGTGCTCCTATACTTGACACCATAAAAGGAGGAATCAAATGTAGGTTTGAATGGACAGAGAAGGCATCCCAAAGCTTTGAGATTTTGAAGAGGAAGGTTGCAGAACTTCCCACCTTGAGACTCCCCAATTTTGATCAACTTTTTACAATTGAATGTGATGCAAGCAAGCAGGCAATAGGTGCAGTCCTTAGTCAAGAAGGACATCCGGTGGCATTCTTTTCAGAGAAGTTGAATGAGGCTAAACAAAGGTATTCAACCTATGATTTGGAGCTTTATGCCATGGTGCAAGCACTCAAAAAGTGGCGCCATTACCTTCTTCCAAAAGAGTTTATTGTTTATACTAATAACCATGCATTGACTTTTCTTAATGGGCAAGAGAAGTTGAACCAAAGGCACATCAAGTGGGTTGAACACCTCCAACCTTACACCTTTACCATCAAGCACAAGAAGGGTGTGACTAATAAGGTTGCAAATGCTTTGAGCAGAAGAACCCTCACTATCCAAGAAATTCATATGCAAAGTGTTGGTGTTGATTCTCTGAAAGCCATGTACAAGGAGGATAATGATTTCAAGGATACATATGATGTATGTACTAAGTTTGCTAACTCTTTTCATGTTCATTTTTCTGATTTTCTGTTGCAAGATGGATTGCTCTTCAAGGGGCATCAACTATGCATTCCTCAATGCTCTATGAGGGAGAATATCATTAGAGAGAAACACAATGGCAGCCTTGGAGGTCATTTTGGTTTGGACAAAACCTTAGAGCAAGTATCAAGGTTTTACTTTTGGCCTAAGCTGCAGGCAGAGGTAAGAAGATTTGTGGAGCATTGTCCTATAAGGGCAAAAGGTGTTTCAACCAATGCTAGTTTGTATCAGCCTTTACCGATTCCTACTATGCCTTGGGAAAGCCTTAGTATGGATTTGTACTTGGATTGCCCAAAACTCCTAGGGGGTTTGATAGTGTCTTTGTAATTGTTGATAGGTTCAGCAAGATGGCTCATTTTGTGCCATGTAAATGCACAAATGATGCATCTCATATTGCAGGTCTGTTTTTCAAAGAAACAGTAAGGATACATGGATTACCTCTTAATATTGTCACTGATAGAGACTCCAAGTTTGTTGGTCATTTTTAGAGGACTCTCTAGAAGAAATTAGGTACCAATCTGTCATTTTCTTCAGCATACCACCCTCAGACTGATGGACAAACTGCGGTGGTTAATAGATCCCTTGGCAATCTCCTTAGATGCCTTACCAAGCAGCATGGACAAAGTTGGGACTTAGTGATTGGACAAGCTGAATATGCATACAATGATTCAGTCAATAGGAGCACAGGGAGAAGTCCATTTGAGGTTGTGTATGGCTTACATCCTGTTGTGCGTTGCACACGCTCCCTGTCGCCGACAGGGTCCCCCTTCCCGTTTTGAGCCTTTCGTCTTTGCCCTGCTAAGTTTCGCGCAGAGTGTCTCGCGTCTTTTCGAGCGAGTCTGCGACTGGTCAATAAAGTGATGATATCAAGGAAATGAGACGATGAATCCATCCGGCTAGTCTAGCCCTCGGGCACGAATGCCGAGAGTTTGTTCGAAATTTTAAAAATCGCCTTGGATAGGCATAAGGTGATGGAAATTGGCGAGGCCCGCCAAGCAAGAGCAGTATGTCTAAAGGTCGCACGAGGACCAAAGTTGCTGGTTTTTTTTCGCACGAGGAACTATGAAGTAGATTGCGTAAGGTTTGTCTCCGCGATGTTTGTGGGATTGGAGTAAAGGATGATTTTCGCCTGCTGATGAAGGATCGAATTTCCTGACTAAAATGCCAAGGCTGCGAAACTTGCCCGAATGCCTTGAAATTATGAAGCCTCCAAAATCCAACTTTGTAGACCTAGCGGAAACTGGTCTGGAGTCTGAAATTTTGCTTAAGTTCCCAAAATCGCCTTATGGACCGAATTTCGGACCCAGAGGCCAAAGGTTAAATTTCGCAAGGTTTAAAAGGTTGCTAAAATCGCCTAGGGGGCCGAATTTTGGACCCTGGGGCGAAAATTTCGAAATTCAAAATCTATTACGTGGTCTGAAATTCACTTGAAATGCTCAAATTCAGACCTTGAAGCGAAAACTGGAGAATGTGAAATAAGGCGAAAATTGCAAAAAGCTCCTCCAGGTCCGAAATTCGTTCTAGGCGCCCATTTTCGGACCCTAGCTCCAAAATTTCAAAATAATGGCAAATCGCAAAAGGTGTTGAGAGCTCCGAAGTTTGCAAAAGGATGGTAAAGGCCCAAAATTCACCTTAAGCATCCATTTTCGGACCCTGGAGGGTAAATGGAAAAGCATATCGAGTTTTGAAAAAACGCGTTTAGGTCTGAAGTTCCTTTTAAAATTTGCCAAAAATGATATAAGGTCCGAAATCACTTAAAATACCCAAATTCGGACCTTAGGATAAAAATGTAAAACGCGAAATATTTCAAAAAAGACCCTGAGGTTCGAAAAACACTTAAAACCTCAATTTCGGACCCCAGCTCCAAAATTTGAAATAATGGCAAAATCGCGAAAAATGCTTTAAGCTCCGAAAATCACTTAAAGTCCTCATTTTCAGACCCTGGGGCGAAATATGAAAAGTATGAAGAGCGTCGAAAGTTGCAAAAGAGGCGTTTAGGTCCGAAGTTTGCTTTATAGCCCCAAATTCGGACCCTTGCTCCGAAATTCCAAAGAGCGTCGATTTTACATAATGCGTCTTTTGGTTCGAAATTCACATTTAATCCTCAAAATCGGACCCTGGAGCCGAAAGTGAAAGGCGGCGAAATTAGCAAAAACATCCATATGCTCCAAAATAAGTAGAATCATTCCCTAGGTCCGAAATTTCGATAAATGCAAAACGCTGAGAACTCCGAAGTTTGTCTCCAAATTGCGAAATACACTTCAAAACGCCCAACGCTACAGCAGGTTAAAAAAAAAAAAAAAATCGCGAACTCTCCAAATCACAAAAGGTGTTAAAGCTCTGAAGTTCGAAGGGGCAAAAGCATGCAAATACAGGCGTTTAGGTCCGAAGTTTTGAAAATTCGTGAAGCATGCTAAGTACTCCTAAGGTCTCCAGTTTGAAAACCCCAGGACCTCCGAAATTCGCCAAAGGGTTGGAAATCTCCAAGCTCGCAAGGGACGTTGAAGCTCCGAAGTTTACGCGGGCTGGGTAAAGGAAAAATTTAAATTTCAAAGGGCCTCCAAAGCTCTCCAAGGTCCAAAAGTAAGAAGATAAATGCTATTCAAATCTGGTAAACCACCCCCCCCCCCCCCCCCCACGATGCTGCTTTTCACATAAGGGAGACCACGTCCGATTTTGTAAGACAAAGGAGGCTCATTTCGTGCAATCCAAGGCAATCCAAGGCAATCCAAGGTAAAACATTGTATAATCTATTCTAGGGCATTCAAATTCAGATTGCCAATTGCCTAGGGTAAAAACATTTAAAATGATAAATTCTCCTTCGTCCAATAACCGCGAAAAATTTAAATCTAAGAGATAACCGTTGGAATTCAAAACTTTGCAGAATCGTCCATTCGTCTTCACGCGGCAAAGTCGGGCAATCTCTCGCCATCCACTCTCATCAGGTAAGTACGCCTTGTCTCGTATGATCATCTGAAATATTTATAAATCAAATAGACAAATGCGTGAAATTTGATCAAAATGCTTGAATTTTTGAAATCTGCATCTCTTTCGCTTATAAAACGTTGTTCAAAGTAGTCAAAATTTAGAATTCACTCCTAAGGCTTCACCAGAAATTGCATCTTTTTTTTCAAACTTAGGAGAACTTTTCATGCTTTGTCTCTGTTGAGAATTAATTCAAAATCCAGAAAGCGTTAAGTATAAATTCGCAATCAAAAATCTTCATGAATGCTGTGGTTAAAATCGATTAAGCCCTTTTAGCTAGAAATGTCGCTCCATGTCCAATCTAAATTTTAAATTAATCCTGGCATGCTGGAGTATTTTCTATCTAACCCGCCTTACTTTTTTTGTATCACCTCGTAATCTGCGTCCGGCTGTGCAGGATAAATGCCTAAATCGGCGTTGGAATCATCAAAAACGCCCGCTGCAGCCGAGACATCGCGAGCATCCAAATAAGATATCCCACGCAAGGTAGAAAGGATGAAGTATCAATATCAGAGGGGAGGATTGAGGGAGTCAAAAGTGCAGAGCGTCTGGGACAATGTCGGTGATACCAACCTTGGCCATATTGACATTCAAGACAATATGGCAAGCCTAGACAAATGGTGGAAAGTGGCATCGCCCAAGCGGCAAGATTTCCTCCAGCAATACAGAACTATGAGCTAGTGGTAGAGGTTGCCCGGCATTATGAGCCAAATTCCAGATTGGTGCTCCTCGAGAACATGACCATCGCCAACTTCACTCCCGAGGCTATTG
Source organism: Cryptomeria japonica (assembly GCF_030272615.1). Lineage (NCBI taxonomy): Eukaryota > Viridiplantae > Streptophyta > Pinopsida > Cupressales > Cupressaceae > Cryptomeria > Cryptomeria japonica. The sequence goes on from NC_081407.1 coordinate 692,855,160, forward strand.
GCGATGCATTTGACATTCCCTTTCCGAACAATCCCACAGCTACAACCATAGATGAAGCACAAGGGGCATATGATATGAATCCAGCCCGATGCAAAGCACTAATCAACGAAGAGTGGTACAAGGAGAAAAGGCTTTCAAGCGCCATAATTGTGAAAAAGACCCCAAGGAGTGATTTTCATAATGAACATGGGGATATGGTCACATTACTCAGCCGAGTCATCGGACTTCCTAAGTCTAACTACTTTGAAGAGTGGATGTTCTATTTTACAGAGCAGGTCTTCGATGGGAAGTCTAAGTTTGACTGGGCCCAGATCATAAGCGATAACATCCACACTCAGCTGATTGAGCTTGAAACGAATAAGTAATTCACCATGACCTCTTATTTGGTCTATATGTTCGCCAAGAACCAGCCACTACCAGGATTGATAATGAAAGGTGAAATCGGGAATGGGCCTGGTCAAGTGAAGGTCTATGATTGTTACCCGCAACTGCACTACCAAGATATAGCTCAGAGGGAAAAGAGCAGCCCAGCTTATGCAATTGGTCAGTATGAGCGCGTCAATGACGCCTTCACAATGTGCCTAGTCAGGCTAATGCAGGGAGGATTACACATAAGGCTCTCAGAGCAAGCTACTACCCTAGTACAGAGGTATGGAGCCTGGTTCATTCAGTTCCCAAGGTTCTCCTACATCCAAATAGCTAGCTTTGATGGTGCCCCTCTCCGACTCCCACGATAACCAACCAACAAAGTAATTCTTATGGAGGTTGCAAGGCAATCACTCCCAACCGGCATCTTACTCCGAGAAAGCAAGCAGGCTGGATTCACATTCCCTATGATCATAGGCAACCATGATGTCCACTTGAAGACCCCTACCCTAACAGAGGAGTCCCTTGCAGAGTTGGCCTCTTATGGCCTACAGGACCATTTTCCAAGAAAATATTTCGATCATGATAATCTGGCAAAAAGAGCCTATGGTAGGTGGTACAGAGCAAAGGAATCAGTTGAAGACTATTGGAAGAATTGCTCTGATGACTACGAGGTCAGGAGGCGGGAATATTCTAGACTGAGTGTGCAACAAATGCGACTCTTTGAATACCGTCGGGTCCCAGATCAGCTCACAGATTCGGGGAATTGCCTCCAGGTCCAAGAATTTGAAGCAGTAAGGCATCTCTTGCCAGGCGTCGATTGGTCCTCGAACCCAATCACTAATTTTGAGGCGGTCATGGCAGCCCCAGCAAGGTACACAAATCAATGGTTGCATCGGCAGATCGAAAGGCTAATCCATGAGGGAGTCCAGTTCACTTACCACTTAATGGGCAGCCTCGATTCTCAATCTTCAGAAGATGAAGGAACATCTAGTGCACCCCAGGAAGAAACTGAGAAACCAGAGAAAAGAAAGAAGGCTAAGGCTTGCAGAGGGACTCGGGCGTCCAAAAGAACAAGAAGGGAAAAGATTCCTATAAAGAGACCAGAGGTCACTTCATCTTCAAAAGACCCCAGTTCGTCCGACGATGCAGTAGAATTGGATTGTATACCTGCTCCGTCTTCCCAGAGCAACATCGATGCATTTGAAGCCAATGATCCTCCTACGCCTAATGTGCTAGACACTGAGCTAAGAGCCCTCGAATTGACCGAACTGGGTAACCAAATAGAGGAAGGAGAGATTCCATCCACCCAGGGGGTCAAAGTGCATGAACCTACTCAACAGAGCCGTCACGAGTTGCTGCTCCAGAATACAGCCAAAGATGACTCCACCGTCGAAGGAGAACAAAGGATAGATGAGACTCATGAGCTCGAAAGAGCTGAAGAACGACCATCACATGAAGATGTCGGGCAGTTGTTCAGCGAAATAGGGGAGAATTCAGTTGCAAGCAAAGGGCTTCACACCTCTTTCACTCCTCCAGTAGCAGAGCAGCTGTGAATCTATGGTGAGTCGGCTGAGAACGTCGGAGAACAGAATGCAGACTTAATCTTATTATCAGCCCAGACAATGCCTCAAGAATGGTTGATTGCCAGAGCCCAGTGCAAGGCCGCCATCAAATCACCTATTGCTCTAGAGGACATCTCCTCGCACATGGACCAAGCAAAAGCTAAGGGGAAGAAAAAGCCCAAGGCATATTCCAGAGTGACCAAAGATGAGCAAAGGAACCACACTCTCCACATTGCCACCCCGCCTGTAGACAAGCCAGCAGATCAGATTACACTGGCAGATTATAGCATCACAACTGTCCCCATCGGACGAGCCACTAAAGAGCAAGAAAAAGAAGAATTTAAGGATTCAGTGCAGAATATACTCAGGCAGCTCGAAGAGATAACAGCTGAAAAGGACATGTATCAGGCTCGTGCTGAGCAAGCCAAGGGATACATCGATCAACTCCTAAGGCCACTACACAATGCCTCTGAATCCCATATTCCCCCGATAGCATTGGCGCAAAGGACCACAATAGAATTTGAAGGAGTACGGGACACCGCAAAGGCAGTCAAGGAATGGATACAAGACATCAAGAAAAGGGGAGAGCGAATCCTTAAGGAAGTAAAAGAAATGGCCCTCCATCGAGAGCTCACTCTAGTCAAGTTATTAGAGGTAAAGAGGGAATCCCTTCACATGTACGAAGTGGCAGCCACTACCCTTCGCCTCATGAGAGCTCTTTTTTGGACACACGCGCAGATTCCTACATTGTCCGCCATCCTAGATCCTCATAGCATCAGTGTTCTTAAGGAATGGTACTGGACTATCACCATGAAGAACAACACCAAAGAAATTATTGACAAAGAGAGTGACGCATGTGAAGTGATTCTGGGAAACATGCAAGAACTAGGTAAGACCATCCTCCGATCAATGGTTTCAGGATGGATTAACGACTTGTCCGATAATGCAATCCAGTCGGACTGGGAAGAAAGATTGGGAACGGATAGGATTACCTATTCCACTAAAGACTTGAGTTTTGCTAGTCAGTTCCATTCAGACATATTATGCTTTGAGCGTAATCGCTCTAGCTGGAAGGACAGTTTAAAGCACGTGGACCAATATCTCAAAGGCATGCAATACAAAATCTGCCATCCTCCCATGCCTCCATTCAGTCTGCTCTTCCAGTTATGTATCAGGTTCCAGGAATACGTTCGCGAGGAACGGGCAGCAGGTCGTGATTTATGGCGGGAATACTTGCATGGCGAAGATCAATTTCTAGAAAAGGAGTGTGAGACTGAAATAGAGAAAGTAATTTCTCAAAAGTGCTTTTTTCCCTCTAAATCTTAAAAGTGCACTTTTGCACCAAAAAGTGACATTTGACTTTTGGTCAACAAATGTAAAACTTTATTGATGCACCTTTTTGGATTATTTCAAATTGCTGTAATTATCCCTTTTTGGGTAGTTATTACCCATTTTGGGGTGGTTGTTGATATTTGCATCCCATTTATGGGTATGGGCAGCCATGCTTTATCGATGAATCTGGGCCACTTGTTTAGATTAAATCTAGGCTGTTCATCCTTTTTGGAGTCTATTTAAGGGACTGGTTTCCCCTCTTTTTTGTAAGAAGTTCTTGGATTGTTGCAAAAGCTCTGGCGAAATTTACAGGAATTAATGCAAAGAATTAAGACTGTTTTCAAGTTTCCTTGTGAGTGCATGGTCTCCTTCTTCACTTAATTTAGAAATCTTTCAGTTATGTTTATTTCTTTTGCATAGCATTTACAAGCAAGCATCTGATAGAATCCTTGCAGTCCACACCATTATGGAATGGCTGGTTGCCTTTCTTTCTGCATGGTTAATCTGGACCTTTCATGCTTAGTTCGGTTATCAAACACATACTATGAATGTAAAAATTCTAATACTGTACTTGATAACATAAAAATCTTGTTTCTCCTTTGAAGATTGCACTGGATTTATGCAAACATTGTGCTTGAGCAGCTGGTGATGTTTAATCTAGTTTCCTGGAGGTGTCTGTCTGCTTGACTGAATTTGCTATCTTAGTTAGAATTTACATTTCATGTCTCTCTCTCTCCCTATCCTTCCCTCCTTTTTCCCTTTTTTATCCAGAAAATCTGCAACCCCATCAAAACAGTATCAACTTAACCGAAATCATTTGATAGAAAGATTATAAAAGTTCCAGGGAACTTATCTATAAATTACCCATTCAACGTAAGTCCCCCTTGTGTTTCCAGCATAAACACATCAGACCACTGAGAGATCCCGCAGTCAAGACCTGACAAAAGAAACCTTGAGGTCGTCCCCTTTGATCAAATATAAAAAACAGCATTAAGGACTTCCTTATCTCAAGAGAGGATAAGATACTCAGTTGGTTATTCTATTCTGCGTTGGCCGTATGGAGTTTGCAGCAATGCGATTTCAGACACGTCAACACATCCCAGAGGGATACTTGAGCTCAGAGATCTTGGAGGCATGGACAAAAGGAGTGCCCAAGGAAAAGACTTTTCTATCACCATGAAGGATATTCATGAACAAGTTAAGGCTTCACTTCAACAAAATGCTGATAAATATAAACTCAGAGCAGATGTTAAGAGGAGAGATGTTCAGTTCAAAAAAGGGGATTTGGTGATGGCCTACCTAAGGAAAGAAAGGTTACCTAAAGGCCAACCCTCTAAACTGCTCATGAAGAAGATAGGTCCCCTACAGGTGGTTCATAAATTTGGCAACAATGCATATGAAGTTGAACTTCCAGCAGACTTGGGAATATCTCCCATCTTCAATGTATTTGATTTGACAACCTTCAAAGGATCCTTGACAGATGCAGCACCTGATTCATCTCTTGAGGAAGAGGATGTAGAGTGGATGAAGGATCTACCGCCTAGCAAGCCATTGGAATTGGAGTGCATTCTTGACTCCAAGGTGATCAAACAAAGCAGGAAAGGTGTGCACAAAGACTATTTGGTCAAATGGAAGGGACTTCCTGAGTCTGAAGCTACTTGGATGAATGAAAGTGATATCATCAAACATGGCACCTCAATCACCCGGTTGGCAACTCAAGGGACTTGAGTTTTCTTGTCCGGGGGAGTATGGTGCAAGGGCACTAGGACATGTGTCCACTTCATTTTTGACATGTGTCTACATAATTTTGATTCATGGTTATGCTTAGGAATAGAATGTGCAATGTGTGTGTTTAAAAGGCCTATTGATTAGGTCTAGACAGTGTAATAAGCCCAGAGGCTCCAAAGGTGTGTCAACTTGGTCAAAGGCCTTGTATGGGCATTTTATATGTATTTTTGGTGTTTAGGGGTTTGCAATGTGTGGTATGTTCATTCTTGACCTTTGGTATTGTTGACATGTATTTTGTACACAATCATACACAGAATAAAATACCCAAGGGTACCTTATCCTCTCTTGAATAAAGTCTCTGATTGCTGAAGATATCGCAAGAAGGATCAATCAAGGTGACTCCAATGTTCTTTTAAGTAGGGTCTCTACGTGTGGATAAGCACTAGTGGTCGTTGTGATTGCTGTGTCATCAAGGGGCCTTACGTTCCGAAATAGAATTTCCTAAACTAACAAATTCTCAAAAAAAAAACATCAAAAGAGGAGGGCTTACAAGAGATTAATTCTAATCTAACCCTAAGAATGACTCAATGTGGACGAGACTTGGCAAGATTCTACCAACTTCAATATTGCCATAAAATAACAACTCAACTGAAATTGATGCGATATTCTAAGGTAACAAATGATCTTTCAATTCATCAAGGATCATAGACACTACCACAAAGGTACATATCCAAAGTTCAATGACGATTGAAGGTTTAAGTGATTCAAGTTTCTCCAGTTGACCACGCAAGGCATTCCTACAATCAGCAAGAAGCTAGTGGTTTGGAAAGTGAATCTTACCAAAGATCAAGCCCAACACTTTGTCTTTCAAACTAAAATACTACTTTGATTGAGAATGATTCAAGAAAGTGAACAACCATGAAGATAACCACAAGAATTGCAATAAAACACCATAACTTCAATATTTTATTGATCTCAAAGCCATCATGAACAACAATTGTTTGAAATTCCTTCTTCAAAGCTCAATCTTGCTACAAAGTAACTTGCTCTCTAATCTCTCTCTAATTCTCTAATTTCTTATTTCTAACTTCTTCTATTTATTACAAAATGAAAGGAAATGAGGGTATATATAGCATCCTCAATTACAATGAACGGTCCAGATCAAAAGAAGATCAATGGCCAAGATTATGACACCTAAACCCTAATTAGGGTTTATTACAAATAGTCCCCTTTTTATTGAACAATATTAAATGCATAGCCAAATATTAAATTTGGCACAAAAATCTAGGAGACATAGACCAATGACAATTAAGGTGCCATGTCATCTATAACAACCTTTCTTCTAGAATCTTATTCCCTTTCCAATGCTCCTTTTTAGCATATGCAATGAATCTGGAGACGATTCTTTCGATCTCAGCAATTGGAATCTCAGGAAGATTCCTCATTCGTTCTTCCAAGTGGATGACCTGATCAAAAGCCTTGAGAAGAGCAGCGTCCCATCCAAGTTCAAGTTCTTTAGTCTTCTCAATCAGGAGCATGGTAGCAAACATCTGGTCTCATTGCTCATCTGTGATAACATTCGCATCTTTGCAAAAGATGACCTTAACTCTTTCCTCCAATTCTTGTAAATCCACATCTGTCTCAACTTCGATTCTCCTGCCAAGAATAGTACATAAAACCTCAAACACTCTGTCCTGGATCGGGTGGATGACCTCCTCAACATGATTGCATTTGGTACTAATGTCCTCAAAGAGAACTTCCTTCATCTGGAGTAAAGTTGACCACTGAAGTAAACTATGAGGTCGTCCATCCATTATCTTTTCTTGCACTAGGACCTTCCTTGATGTTTGTCTGATTACTTGCAGGACAGGAATGATAACATCTTTAGTATGAGCAAAGGCGGCTACCGTTATCATTAAGTTGTGGACGATCTCAAGAACCTGGATAGCTCGGTGAATAGTCTGCATCATCCTTGTTGCAAATTCCATAGCAACTGTATGAGATTTGTCAATCCAAGAGCTCATCAGCTGGACCAAACTCCTGACTCTCTCTGCCTCACCAATTGATTGAAGGGGAAGTGCCTGCACAGGAGATACAGCTGGATCCTGACGTCCCAAAGGCTGATTGAGATGGCTGAAGTAGTTTCTCCATGCACCGACCTCTCTCTCAAGCTTTCTATTTTTCTCCATTTCTTCCCTAAGCTTGTCTTTTAATGCTTCAAATGAATCGGTGGCCTCATCCAATGTCTATTCGGCTATGAGTGGACCTAGCTCAAACGTCTCCACATCATATTCCTCTGCGAGGATCTCGCCTTCATACTTGTCCACTGCCGGTGTAGCTATCTGCAATTTCCTGGATCCGGTCTCATCTCTGATCATCTTGGACATCTTAGTAGCCTTCCTCTTCTCTGTCACTTCCTGAGAATTTCCAACAAGGCTCTCTAAATCAATCACATTGTCTTCGTCTTCGATCACAATCACCCTTGTTAGTATTTCCTTTAACCAATCTGGGATGGCAGATCTTGTTTCTTTAACCTGTATCTCCTTAGGCAATGTTTCTTCTTCTCTGAGAGGAGATGTTACTTCGTTATCTTCCTTATCTTCATGTAGCTCATTAGCTTGGAGAGATCCACTTGGTGACCTTCGAGGTGCCTGTCCTTCTTCCTGTTTATCGTTTTGTACCATTGATTCCATAGACTCCTCTATTTCAAGTGTCCTCTTCTCTTGTCGAGAAGATGTGCCGAATGAACGATCTCGGTTGGCCTCTTGCTTCTTCTTGGAGGATTCTCTTTTCTTAGGTCTCTCTTTCCTCTTCGAGCCTCTAGGATGCGGATTGCCTTCACTTACACTTCGAAGGTTGCCTTCGCTTGCACTTCTGGGATTAGGATTACCTTCACTTACACTTGCTCCACCTTCAGCTGGCCTTTCCTCCAAAGTAAAAGTCATAGATATGCCTTGCTCTCTCAACTTCTGATGCTGCACATCAACCCATCTGCGAGTACAAGACAAAACTGGAGCCATCAAAGCATCTAGATCCACAATCTCGAGTTCATTCCAATCTAGCCTCACTGATTTGCTTTCTCGATCATAAGATGATTGGAGATGTCTGCCACTGTCCTGAGCTTGATCAGCCACTCTGTAAACCTTGCATTTCCTGATGAAGTCCAAAGGTAATCTGGAATGCATCTTTCTTTTCACTTCAAGATCATCTGAGAGATTCATCATAAAATCCTCTATCTGAAACTCATGCTTATATTTTCTACCGACTGTCTCCTCTATATACCCATAAGGATCAAAGCTCTCTCTCAAGGCAAAGAATGAAAATGAATATAAAGCCAACTCCTTCTCTGCATCATCCATGGCTAGAGCATTAGGACATACCTCAACTGAATTCCCTAATATGATAGGCACAGGAACTCCATTTCCATGTCTGTGTCTGAATGCCTTCGCGTAAGCTGCCAACTGTCTAGTTACCTCAAGTAACACAATTCTGTCTGTCGGATATCTCGGCAACATGTATGGAGGTGAAGGACAACCATGAACTCTAATATATGTAAATTTCGGAAATTGGATAAACCAAGCACCGTACCTCTTTACTAGCTCTTGTGCATCCTGAGATAGCCTATTGTGAATCCCACCTTGCAACGTCCTAGTGATGTTCATCGTGAAGGTATCATTGACTAACTTGTAGTTACTTCCTGGCGGATGATGCAAGTGAATATAGGAATCACAAACTCTGACCTCGCCGGGTCCTCTTCCGATCACTCCTCTGTGAGGTAGTCCTGCATACTCAAAGCTCCTGATCAAGGCATATATGATGTATGAACTCATGTGGAAAGACTTGGTAGCCTTCAGTCTCCTTAACTGTACGTCCAAGCAATGGCTAATCATTCTAGCCCAATGAATTGTTCCTTTTCCTTGAACTATCACTTGGATGAAGTAGAACATCCACTTCTCAAAATAGAAGGCTTGAGGAGCTCCTGTAACTCGGTTGAGTAGTGTTATTAAATCTCTGTACTCCTCCTGGAAGTCGATCCTATGTGGTGTATTCGGAATCTTGCTCAGGCGAGGACGACTCTTGAGTAACCAATTCTTATTGATGATGCTTAGGCAAGTATCTGGATCATCTTCGTATATGGACCTGGCTCCATCTATGCTTTTGTAGATCATATCTCTGTGCTCCGGAAGATGGAAAGCCTCACTTATAGCCTCCTCTGAAAGATAAGCCAAAATGTTTCCCTCCTTGGACACGATCGATCTTGACTAGGGATCATAATGGCGAGCACACTCGATCATCAACTCATGGCACTGGACTGCTGGAGGGAAGCCGGCCGCCTTAATGATGCCACTTTCAATTATCCTCCTGGCGACAGGTGATGGCTTGCCAATGTAAGGGACCTCTTGAAAATTCTTCGTACTGAAGTTTCCCAAGTTGGTATCTCCAATGTTGCTCCACTTCGACACGATCTTGGTCTCCAATTCTTCACTCTTTTGATCTTCCTTCATGAGGGCTGGACGACTGGTGGATGCTCCCGCCTTCGGGGTCGCCATCGTTACACCTACACAACATTTCATAATAAGCAATAGATTTTGCAATATATAAATATAGATTAGATTAAAGATTGAATTTAGGAAACTTCATGATAAGTCTTCGAGTTATCATTTCCTAAATACGATTGAGCTACTGGAAATTTCAAATTTTCAAAATTCAAAATTTAGATTAAGACTATGACGATCAAAATTCAAAATTTGAACAAAGAGGATTTCGCCATACCTCACTTTGAGAGCTAACTCTAACAAAAGATGCAAAAATAAGGAAATTCGCCTAGGCAAAATCGAAGTTTGAAGTATTCAACGTGATCCTCCTCTAGCAATGGTGCCTCTTTTCAACTCCACCACCTTTGGGGTCTTCAACACCTTAAGGGCAAATTCGCTCCACCTCTAACCAAATTCGCACTCTTCCTTGGATGGAAATTTCGCACTCTCCTTGTCTTCTCCAAATCGCATATGAAAGGATGATTAAATGATGATTTGAAATGCGATATCATACTTCCCTTTTATAGGCGCTCACCTCTACAATCCCCCATAGGCCGACCTTTGAAATAAGGCAAATAATAACAAAAAAAATTAAAAATGGAGGCCGACTTTTGGAAATATAACCCAAGCGCTCTTCCCTTTCATTTAATTTTTTAATTAATTAATTAAATGCCTTCGTAATTAATAGTCTCGATTTTAAAAAGGCTAAATTAATCAATTAAATGCCTTGTGCGCTATTTTTCAAATGCCATTTTAATCAAATAATTCAAAGTTTTTATCGAATTTTAGCATTTAATGTATTTCAAAATTTATTGGCGCCAAAACATGGGAAGAATAATGAATATTAACCTCATCGCTCTGGTCCCTGGGAGAGGGACAGGAGCGCTTTAGCATTTTGTTCTTGAATTTCTCGCTTTTACGTTCAAAGTCACTTCCCTTACGTCCAAACTGGCATTTTAATTGGGAACCTTGAGCTTGATCTTATTCAATCTTTTGAATGAATGCCTCTTGAACCACTTTCGCCCTGGTCCTTGACTGAAGGAGAGGAGCGATTTTTGCTTTTCTCCTTGATCCTTGTCTCTTTAATTGCCAATTTACGTCACAAGGCAAGAAATAACTTCATCCATTCATTCCACGCCTACTTAACTTGTCCTTTGCAAGGCAAATTTGATATTTGAGTGATTTTCGCCCTGGTCCCTTGGTGAGGGACAGGAGCGAACTTTGTATTTTAGCTCAAAATTGTCAACTTTTAACATTAACTCCTTGTTCATCACCTTTCTAATGACATTTCGGACCTTGCATGACTTCGCCTTGATATGGTTTTTGAAGGAAATGACTAGTTTAATGAATATCGCCCCGGTCCTTGATTGAAGGACAGAAGCAATTTTGCATCTTTGCTCAAGTTAGTCAATTTTAAAAGTTTGATGCCTTGTCCATTACCCTTCAAAAGACCCTTTTGACTTCGTTCAACCTTGCTTTGGCGTGGCTTCAGGAGGGAATGATGATCTTCATTGAAATCGCTCTAGTCCTTGACTAAAGGACAGGAGCGAACTTTTGTTCCTTGTGCTAATCCTTGATCATATCGACTTCCAATGGTCTTCAAAGCGTAAAATAGTGTCTCTTACTCCTTCTTGAACGTTTGAAACGGAAGAGGCATTCAAAATTTAAGCATACTTGACTATTTCGCTCTGGTCCCTTGGAGAGGGACAGGAGCGCCTTGGTTATTCTCATCACTTTTCATGGTCTTTGTAACTTTGTTCTTCTTCGAAGCATTCCAAACATCATCTCCATCATACGCCTTGGCCTGGATCCGACCAATCTTGAAGGAAAAGACTTGATATTCTATATTTCGCCCTGGTCCTTGGCTGAAGGACAGGAGCGAACTTTCATTTGTAAGCTCATTCGTGTTTTGCCAACCTTCAAATTTGTCTTCAATGGATTTATTATGCTCCCCTTCACTCATCTTTGACATGAAACTCGCTTCAACTTGGTGGGAAATTTGTCTTAGGAGGAAATCGCTCTGGTCCCTGGGAGAGGGACAGGAGCGCCTAAGACAAAATAGGCTTCACTGGCTCTTTGCAATCTTCAAAATCATCTCCAATGGATTCGTTATGCTTTCCTTTATTTGCCTCCAACTTAAAACTTTCTTCACCTTCGCCACAAACTTGTCTTTTAAGGAAATCGCTCTGGTCCCTGAGCGAGGGACAGGAGCTATCATTGAAATTCGCCTTGGTCCCTGACAGAGGGACAGGAGCGATTCTGACTTTTGGGTAGATTTTCTCCATGATGGCACTTTCAAGTTATATTCAACTAATAAAACACACTTTCTTTGTTCTCCTCAAATCGCGAAATCATTAAAATCTTGCAAGGATAAAGCAATCTTGGATTTCAAGCTCCGGTCCTTCAGTGAGGGACAGGAGCGATTTTGTCCTTCTGGCACATTTCCTTGTTTGCAAATTTCTTCAAATTATATTCAATGGACAAAAGATGCCCTCCTTGATATCTTCCAATCTAAAAATCGTCTTGGTCCTGCAAGGACAGTTGAATTTTAAGAAACAAGCTCCGGTCCTTCAGTGAGGGACAGGAGCAATTTTTGTCCTTGAGGGCAAATGTTCAACTTTTTATTGCAAACGACTAAATCCTGGCGCTCTATCATGTTGATTTCACCTTCCATCGCGTCCTTGATGCTTTAGTTTGATCAAAATGAGGTCCAAAATGGTTTAAGTAAGTCATTTCGCCCTGGTCCCTGGCTGAGGGACAGGAGTGATTTGGCCTCAAACTTCAAAAATTTGCCATTTTGAGTCTCAAAAATCTTCTAAATCTTCAATTATTGCATCTCCTGGCGACCCTGCACAAGACAAATGAAGTAAGTCAATAACCTAGATGCATAAAATACCAATTTCGCCCTGGTCCCTGGTTGAGGGACAGGAGCGATTTTACCTCTATAGGCCAAAATATCAAGAATTTAGGCTCTCAGTCACTTCACAAGGCAAAATTAGGCTATCTCCAAGGCCTGAGATCAATTATTAAAATTTCCAAAATTTAGCCAAAAAATTCAATCAGACAAAATTCCATAATTCCATCATTAACACTCAGGCAAAATTTGGACTTGCTTTCAAAATTCCAACTGAACCTAGACAGACTTACTTGACATCCTGACAGATTCACCCTATTTCAAAATTGCATCCTACGGGAGGAAGCTCAACAATCACTCAAAATTGGACTGGATTCTGGCTTGAAAACATCAGAAGAAAAAACCCTAAGGCTTAACCCTAGTCCAGACGACTCGCTCACTTACCCAAAACCCTAAAAAGCAGAGAGAAGAACAAGGCAAAACCGAGCAAAAAGAGGGGGTCCCCATTTTAATGGGGCGATGTGTGAAATGGTCACAACAGGTATGAAGGCAAGACCGAATTGTAGCAAGTGGACAAAAGTTGCAAAGTTGCATTATTGTCTTAAGCAACTTTTCTTGCAAGATTTTGAAATATGGTTATCCCAACAGTTAGTTGGTTGATTGTATGCGTTGGAGGTAGTTGGAGGAGTTCCTTGGCGTGATATAAGCCTAGGGAACGATGCTAACTGGTTGGAGATGATATTGAATGAAATTCTTGTCTTCAAAACAAACTGTTATTGCAATTTCCTGCATTCTTCTTGAGTTTTTTGTTCTTGCATAATTTTGTGTGAATGGTGGGCATGAACTAAACATTTGGCAAGTTGTAACAGAGGTTCACCTTCCATTTGGAGTTGATCTGAGGTCTTGAAGCCTTCGGGTTTGGAAGGAACTGAAATTTCTTTCCCATTGGCCTGACAAAACCCTCAAAACCAAGGTTTGGATGCAAACAGTGACACAAATCAACATCTCTCTATGGGATCGGTCTGAAACCATGGGGGATGTTGATTTGACATGTATACTAAATGTTCCTAGTAGTTTTGGAGACAGGAAGTGACATTTGCCTTTCTTAAGATGATTCCCTAGGCTTGACATCGCTCATGTGGCAAGCCTGTGCAGTAGAAGAAGAGGGTGGAAACCTTGGACAGCAAACTGAAGGATGGTCAAACTTGGCATGAGAAGGACCCTTGGACATGTGCAGAGCCTTGGCATGTGTTAACCCTTCCTTTCTTTGTGACTAGTGAAGCTTTTGAGAGCCTAATTCCCAATACCAGCTAGAAGAGGCTAAATAGGGTCAGTAGGGTTTGACCATCCGTACTCAAAACCCAGATGCAGAAGTTTGGAATCTTGTAGAATGCCCAAAAGGGTACTCAAATATCAAATTTATTTAGGGGGTTGTTTAGGTAGGTTGTGAGACAAAGTGGGAAAAGTCCAAACGGAGGGCTAATTGCTTGTAGCCCTATTTCCTAGGTCCAAAAGGGGAAAAGATACAGAGGGCTAGTAAATACCCATCTAAGGGGTCAAGATCAGTGCAAATACCATATAACACGTGCAAACACTCCCATAGGTTAGATTCCACCATTTGAGTAAAGATCCTGTTGCTTGGGGTTTGGGGTTGTTGATTGACCTTGGTTGAAGGGTTGAAACCTTAGGGGTAGGAGACTCCTTGTCAGTTGTGAGTTGTCCTAAGTGAAGAGATCCTTGGGAAGGATCTAGGGAAAGCTCTAGAAACCTTGGGTAGGTTAAAGACATTGGTCCTTTGGATGGTACCAAGTGGAGACCCTTTTTTAGAGGAAAAACCAAGCAAGTGATATAACAACCTAAACCCTCTGCATCAGAATCCCACTCAAACAATTGCCTTTTGTCTATAATTAATTTTAATGGGGTAATGTCTTAAAACAACCTTATATGATATTGCTAGAAGTTGGTTCTCACATTGATTCCCCTTTATTCCACATATCTTTTGTATTGTCAAGACCAAGAGCTTATAATCTCCACTTGTCCATTGCCTTGTAAGTAATACATTCTCCATAGCAAGTAGAATATTTTGAATTCCTTCCTAAGGTACTAACTAAATGTTGCTCATAGTCACTCAATAGGTGCAAGGATATTACAAACCTTGTTATATTTTACTCTTAGAAAAGATTGGTTTTGCTCAACAAGGAGCCATTTAGAAATGCTTTTGGCTACCACTTAGTCAAATACTTTGTTGCCACAAATATGTATAGAAATTTTGAACAACACTTATTAAGTTGCCCAACGAATTGTAGACCCCGTCTCTCAAACAACTACTATGGTTACATAAAATTCTAGAAAATAAAGTCTATCTTGAGTTGTTTATAGGTCCTCTAGCAATTATAACATCTAACTACCCAGTCCTTCACATCTCTAAATATTGTAGGGCACCACTAGTCAAGGAGGAGAACTTCCCTTGCAATAGAATACAATTCTATGTGAAGATTTGAAAAAACTCAATACCAGATTTCAAAAATCTTGACTATGTAAAATTTTGGATCTTGTGTTTCTGCCTTGTTTCAAGCATGAGGATTTCTCCACGTTTTCAACTCAACACTTCCTTGTGGAAACTATCTCAAAAAATGAAATTAAGCCCTCACATTACAAGCAATCAATGGACACTAGACAATAATTGGCCCTCCTTCAATTGACATTTATTAACCACATCTACAATTGGCTTTCAAATAGAAAATCCCAACCTTTTTAGTAGCTCAACCTCCAAATAGTGACAAACATCCCTAAAAACATATCCAAAATCAATCAGTCTAAGTTTTTCTTCCTTTTACAAAAGTCAACCTTGTTTTTCTTCCCCTCATAACAATAGGCATTGCAATTATGGGAAGTCATTTTGACAGACCTAGTCAACTTCCTCTCCTTTGGTTAACAAATTTTATGATAGTCTAGTTGGCCCTTGAATGTTTTTGATTCAGTTATAAAAAAAATGTATAAGGATTTAGGAATAACAAATAAAACTACGAAATACCAAAACACATTTCATTAAAAATGAAAATGCCTAATATAGAATATCAATATTTATCTAAGTTACCGGTTCCGATTCGGATTCGGGTTCGGATTCGCGGATTTGGCAAAAAAAATAAAAATTTGGGTACGGGTACGGGTTCGTCCGTACATATATATATATTTTTAATTTTTTTTAATATATATATATATATATATATGTTCAAACTTCAAACATCAAAATTATATATGTTCACAGTTCAAACATACAAATATGAAACATACAATGTAACTTTCCCATACAATGATACATAAATGATAACAGATAAATGCAAATAGAATAGGTTGAATGCATGTTTTGATACATGAAATGCATCATAGAGGGGCGGATTAGGGTTTAGATGTAAAAATAAGATTAAAAAAATTGTTTTTTAATTTTTTTAATTGCTTTCTAACCCGTGGGCCCCGTTTTTGGGAACCCACGGGCTTGGGTTCACCCGGGTCCTCTTGGGTTCACCCGGGTCCTCCTGGGTTCGCCCTGGGTCCCACCCTGGTCCTGCCCAGGCGGTTGGGTTCCCTGTGGATCCTGCGTGACAGGACCCACAGGGAACCCAGCCGCCTGGGCAGGACCCGGGTGGGACCCAGGGCGAACCAGGCTGGGACCAGGACCGGGTAGGGACCAGGACCGGGCAGGGACCAGGACCAGGACCCAGCCAATTTAGGCAAGAACCGGTAACTGAGATATTTATATTAAAAATGATGATCGCATTCAAAATTCAAATACAATTGGCCAAAGACTCCATGCCTCTAATCATCCCCAAAGCCCACACCAAAATCCTAATCACTTGAAGGATCAAACTTCTCAAGATCAAGCTCCTCCAGAAAATAGCGACCAACTTTGTTTATGATGCATCATCATCAACCTATGCTAGCTCATCTGGCTCTACATTCCATTGAGCTGCTAGACTCTCCTTGTACATAAACATGTTGGGATCAATGAGACGGAAGATGCTATGTACAACCACAAGCCTCCCTGCCCTACATGAGGCAAGTTTGTTCCTTTTAATAGAGTGGATGGAGCTATAAGATGACCAATTCCTCTCAATAATAGAAGAACCAAAAACCAAGATGGCAAATGAATGGCTATGTAGTTGTCAAAAACAAGGCTCATGCATTGTCCACCATAGAATTGGGTCATCTTGTGCCATAGTCTCCCTATCTATCCTCTTTGAGATATCCCCTACGACTAGCAAATTGTGTCCACTCAATAAAAATACTTGCAATATCCTCGACATGATACATCTTAGAAATAGCCTTCACGAGATCCACCTTCACCTCAACATCCTTCGTAGGGGTAACCATCAAGGCCTTTATGTATATCGCTTCAAGCACAATGCATAGCTTGACATGTGAAAGGGAGTGTTTATCTTCTATTGAATGATTACTTAAATATGTTCATAATAGAATTGCAATGTGTGGTCATTCCCTTGTACAACAACCTTCATTTGGCCAATTATATTTTCAATGCACTCATACACCTCTCCAAGGCTACGTGTACTAGTGTTCCCATATCTAATAACTATAAAAACTATAATCATAACGGAGATAATGTATTTCACAATAATCCAAAAAATGTCACTCTTTACCACCTCCTTCACCCACTTCCATTGCTCCAATTTAGATTCAAGCCACCTATTCCACACAGTTGTATGACTGTTAGTTGCAATGCCTCTTGAAACTCAAGCATCCTCTCCAAAAGAATGAACTATGATGCATATTTAGTCTCTACAAGTTTCAAAAACCTTTTTTGAGGAGGTCCTAAATAGTGCATGTGAAGTGTGGTGGTTGCAAAAATCTAAACATATCTAGCATCATTAATGACCTATTTGATCCAACCAATTTTGCCCATGTCCTTGACTACAATATTAATGGCATGCATACAATAGGCAGTCCACCAAATATCTTTGTAGGTTCCTTAATCAACTTCTCTACACCTTTACACATATAAGCCATATATGTTACTACTTGCACCACATTCTCTAGCCCAACCTCCTCAAAAGCATCTCTAAGGTTTTTGATCTACTAATCAATATCATTGTGATGACCTAAACAATGAAAAACCCTAAGGAAATACGAGCCCTCTATACATCTAATCATGATGTTGTTGATGTTGTTGAGTAAGCAATGCCTAATGTACATCCACCTATGCATGACTATGCTACATCCACTAGTGACCTCAGTACCCTTCATTTTCTCCATTAGAATATTAATCTTGAAATAGTTCTTACCCAAGATTGTTGTCCTCAATTGCAACCTCACTATCACTAGTAATTCTTTGTTTCTTCTTAAGCTTTGCTACCCCTAAACTAGATGGAAAAGTAGAAAGACATGATTCTTAGAAAGTTTTAGTACTAGTAGAAGTAGGACCTCTCAGTGGCATATTAGCAACTGCAAGTGTTTTTTCTTCACCACAACCCCACAGTTTATTTATTTCAGCCCTTTATTTCAGTGACAAGTTGTCACGTACCTCCACACCTTTGCCTTGGACGTGAAGGAGGTGTGCATTAACTCTTGTAAAGATGCCTTGAAATTGAAGTTGACAAACATGAAACTTCCACGGCCTATTGCCTCCTACTTAACTTGAAGTTTGAAGTTCTTATCAAAGTGACCCTTGGCAAAATCTTGCAATAACAAGGGCGATTAAAATGTGCACTCTCAGTAGAACTAGTTGCCTTGAGGATACACAAATACTAGGATACTTGTTGTTCAACCTTCATCAAACAAGGATTTCACTTTTTGTTTATCCTACTTCAAGTCAAACAAAATGTGAAAGCAAAAGAAACATATAAGATGAAATCCTAGTATGCAAATTTGCAAATAACCATTTAAAAATAATTTAATAAATAAATTTAAAAACCTAAATTACTGTTGCTATAAATGTAAAGTTAAAACGTAAACCCCTAAATGTCATTTTTAGGGTTGCCTAACTATTGTTTTCAATAAAAACAAATATTTCCCTGATTTAACAACAGTATTCTACTCCATCAGAATGGTTTAGCATGTCCTCTCGTAAGGCTTCCTTGCTTTGAGTCAGCTTACCCCTCCTTGGGCACCCTAATTTATGCATAAATAATATTATTACATCATTAACATAAGCAATAAGTGTACAAGCATAGTCCAACATTATTTAATAAATGGAAGAAATTGTTCAACTTTCCAAATTACCTTGCACATTTTGTGTCTTCAGTAACAAAAACCGAGAAGATAAGTTTTCTTTAGGTGTTTGTGATGCTAGAAACCACATTTGACATTTCGTAGGTTGTAAAGAGTACATAAACCACATGAACCCCTCAATGTGCTTGCCTCGAAACTTAACCATCCTTTTTTGTCCTGATGTAATGTCCCCTTCCTTGTGATGATGCATTCAGTGGTCCATTGGCCTATTCCGGAGACCTATAGGCTATGTGGAAGGGTGAATTAGGGTTTCCATGTTCTTTGCAGTTCAACCAAGCTTGTCAGGGATGGATTGTGAACTTACTATTTTTAGTAAGTTAGGGTTTGGCCGTCAGGATGGTGCAAAGTTGCTAAGCTCACCAAGCTCTTTCTCTGGTTGCGAAGATCACGATTTTCGGAGCATTATTTTATTACTGATTGATGTTAAGGGAATTGTGCAAAAAGTGATATTTTTCCTAAGTCTTACCTAGGCGAATTATTTAATGGTTATAAGGAGACTTTATTTGTATATACTTCAAAGTTATATCATGCCAAAATCGTGGACCCTCCTTCTAGGCGTGATTTTTGGACTTGGGAAGTGGGCGCCATTCTTGGGTCCACCACATGAAATGAAATGCAGTTTGAATGAGGGGAATTCTGAGGCAATTTCATTTGAATTCCAAAGTTGAAAATCTATATAAACAAGTGACTGACTCCTCATTTGGTCATCCAGAGAAAATATATCGTTATGTTGTCCAAATGACTCCAGACTTCTTTGAGGGTGAATACTTCCTAGATCTTTCCTTTCGGTTTCGAGTATGAGACATCACTCCTAGCTGTGGTTCCAAGTTGTGAGCTATTTGGTGATTTTTGGGCGTGTTGGTGAAGAGTTGTGTGCTGCTGCGTTTTTTTGGTGTTGCTGGTGTGTGTTGGCTGGAAGTGCATTTTGCTCATAGCTATCTGCCTGTTGAGTGCATCGTTCTGGGTGAGAGCTCATTGGAAGCGTATCGGAGAGACAATAATTCTCCTACATTGGTGTGGCATTTGGAGAACTCTCCAATTTACAATTGCAAATCAAAATATTCAGCCAAAACGCCATTTCTAGAATTGCCTTGGGTTGCGTGCATCATAGTTGTTGCTCTCCATTCACTGTTTCAAGGTATTGATCTGATTGTTTATGTTATACACTTCATTTGCATTTGGTTTGGCATGATTCCATTCAGTTTTGAGAGAGTTACAAGCATTTTAGTGGTTTTTGGGATGGTTGGTTCTGCGTTTCATTGTCTTTGATTTCAGAACAGCAAGTAGTGTTTGTGGTGAGAATGTGTTATTGAATTCTTGAGATATGTACTTCATTCTATCTTCTCTCACGTCTCTATCTTTGTAAAAATTGCTTCAATAGTACTAACCAATTCATTCTATGTTGCACTTCCCGCTAAACAAGTGGAAGAGGATGGCTTAGCCGCCTATAGGTTTTGTAATTCAGCTTTGTCCTCCAACTGAGCAAGTGGTTGAGTGATATTATCCTCCCGCTAAAATATGCGGTTGAGTGATAGTTTTATGTAAAAGTCCTCCCGCTGCATAAGCGGTAGAGTGATTTGGTTCTGTTATGCTCTTGTTACCTTGGCTGGTTTACTGCCAAGTTCTTGTTCTTCATCCTGCTGAAAAGTGGAAGGGGCTGGCTTGCCGCTCAGTATTGTATTTGCATTGTAATTTCCAGCAGATTAGTGAGCTAACGAACCCCCTATCACCGTATGCTCTCACCTTCCCACATCGGGCTCTTGGTGATCAGAAAGTGGAAGGGTTACTGTCAGTAGTATTGAGATTATATTTCCTAACTTTAACGGGTGCATTGTAATATTTGTTGTACTCAAAAACCAAAAAAATTAGTGGGAATATTACTCCTGCTATTGCACCCTCCATTTCCTCCACTGACAACTTATTGGCCTCTTTTTATTCGGGGCATATCTGGCTCTTGACAGATTCCCTGTAAGTGTCTGCTGAGCTCCAACTCCTAGCTTCTTGTGGGCAGTCAGGTTCCATTCCTCTATGCTTCTTTTTAACTCCACTTTCAATTTTGTGCTTTTTCATTGTGACATAGCAAATTTCTCTTCACTTTATGATAGCTCTCCCTTATTAGTTCCTTTGGAATAGCTACTTTAGTGACTGGACCTGCTACTAACAGAGCTTGGTCCAGTCACACGTTGTCTCTGTTTGGCTGTTAAAATGAAGGTCTTGCGCCCTAGCATTTCCTCAATCTCCAAACCGACTTCCTCTGAATAAAAAGGATAACAGCTCTCGATCACTATGGTTCACTATTAATAAATTTCCACCTATCAAATTCGTTAAATAAAATAAATACTTTACTAGTGCAACTTGTCCCCGTAGATGTCTATTTTTATGGAATGAGATAGCAAGGCACTAAATGTGATAATGATCAGATTACATATCCATCTAGTAAGTCAAACAATCCAAATACAAATATAATTTTATTTTAAGTTTATGATGAACATAAAGCTGCATGTACACTGCATTACAATATGTTTTTTTCCCCAAACACCATTCATTAGTGTAAACCGGGAGATTCCGGAAATCGATGTGCACCTCAGAGGCAAATCATCTTTGTGCAATGGATTTAACTGATAACTAGGTAAATCACTAACACGGCGTCATTTTTGTCATTGTTCATTGAAGTATCCGCACAGAATTCTTCTACAGAAAGAATTTGTTCAGAAAAGAAATCGGTATGTAGGAGAGAGAACAACGCTTTTCAATTGTTGTGATAGAAGTTGTTAATTTAATACCCATCTTGTTGATTTGATACCCATACTCGTTGATTTAATGTCCAATATTTTTTACAACATTGTGCAACAATAGTTGTGGCTTAAAAGTTGTTATTGGTGATGAGGACTACCAATAACTGAAAGAAATGTTTCATTAGTTGTAAAAAGCAACCAATCATGTGATGCCACATCAGCTGCACAAGTATTTGGGACCCTTTTGCATGACTATTGCTCACCCTTTTTTTGGGCTGTTTTGGACACCTTGGCAAAAAGCATGCATGACTATTGCTCACCCTTTTTTTGGGCTGTTTTGGACACCTTGGCAAAAAGCATGCTGATGCCGCATTATATTTGATGATTTGGCCTTGAAACCTTAGTTATAAAAGGGAACTTGCCAAGTAGGCTTCAGTAAAAAAATTGGGAGTACTTTGAAATTTTCATATAAGATTTTGAGAAATGCGATGTTAAGATGCACAACTACTAGATCCTCTCCCCTATCTTTTGAAAGTTCCAAGAAGTGTAGCTATGTTAAGAGTTTCAATCTTCGATACATTTAACTATTTACACGCTAGGGTCCCTATAGCACATACGGTGCATCCCTAGATTTCCCACCCGTTGTGCGCTAAAACTTTTCCTTCAAATAGGAGAGCCTGTGCCTCTTAGAACTGATTTTATTATTAAAATACCTCAATCCTTCAACCTGTACAAGACCTTACAAATTATATTATTAAATACTATCAGGTTTCCACAATCCATGCTAATGTTTTTTCAAGGTAACCTGATTCGAGCATGTACCTCTCCGAAACCACACAAAACGTCGACTGAAACATACTAATTGAAATTCCTACTTGATATAAATGAAAGGAGAAAAGAAAAAATTGACGTATACGAAGGATTCGGTTGAAACCAAGCCATTATTAGAAATATAAGACCGAAATACAGAATTCAGACCGAAATGGTCGAAAATAGATCGATCTTAACAGAATTTCGGTTTTTATTTGGTATCATAAAAAATATTTACTGTATAAACAACGAAATAAGCAAATTATGAACTTAAACAAATCAAATTTAGTAGACTGGAATACAGAATTCAACCCGAAAATGACCGAAAATAGCTGGATCTTAACAGAAATTTGACTTCTCTTTGCAATCATACAAATTATCTACAATATAAACAATGTAATGAGCAAATCATGAAGAATAACCAGATCAACGAGCGCTGCAGCCCTCTGGTATCGATTTCCATAGGCTATGGCATCTGTTCTTCCATTTATGACCTTGCTAGAGCTACTACTACCAGTATAATTCGTCATCAGCGGATCCTCCATTGCTTTTTTCTATGTGAGCTTATAATTGTCAGTTCCTGTTTTTACAGCCTGTGTTCCCTTTTGTTCCGTCAGGCTATGAGACGTCAAGCTTAGCGTAAATCAGTTACGGACGACATTTTCGTTCTCATAACAAGATCTAACCAGTGCTTTTTGGTGCGCTGGAACAAATCTAAGCACACCAGTAGTGTTAAACCCACTTTACACTGAACATAATATTAAATACAACTCTACGAAGCCGTTATACATGAAACTGTGCAAGTTGACTATGCAGTCTTCGCAGGGTATTATTAAATCCTGGTATTATATTATAGGGTCCACTTAATTTCCGTAAATAGTCGTAACCTGTATTTAGGATCGCTGCTTTGATCAGAGGAAAAGAATTTTCGGTGTTAACAAATACTCGATCAAGAATATTTAACATGTTTTTTTATCGTATTTAACAATTTTTAATGATGTCATGCTCAGATATGCGGCAGAATAAGACGGCAAAAATACTATGCGTCTAATCCGTGTGTAAAAAGTCACGTTGTTTTGTCTTCTTTTTTTTCGGCAATGTATTTGAGCTCTATAACATGGAGGGTAATATATAGGGGCATATATCATGTAGGGCTAAAATTTTCATTTTCATTGCTGATCTTAAAATCAGTTCTCATCAATTTCAATATGAGATCAGGCAGTAGAAAAGGTCAAAAGAGATTTGAGAAGAGAGAAGCATTTAAAGACAGTAGGAAAAAATTTGCCAATTTCTTAACTGCTAGCACATGGTATAATCTGTTCAGCGAGGAGTATATTGAGAAGCTGGGAATGACCCTACTATTCGGGTAGCAAGTGGGGCTGACTGGATTAGCCTCGTGGCGTTAAAAAAATTTCTTCTTCTTCATGAAATCTTCATCTCTTACAACGCTACACTAAAAAAAATTGTAATACATGCTATAAAAGATTCAAGAAAACGCATGCCTCGTTACATAGACGCCTAAGAAAAAACCAATACTCATTTAGGTACCAAGAAAGAGGCAATAGAAAATAGTTAAGACAAAATTATTAATAAATAATCGTATCCACTAATAGGTATGTTGGTAGGTAACGTAATAAATTTATTTTGTAAGTACATGGTAATAGTAAATAAGGTGTAAAGTGTAATAAAGGAATTCAAGAATAGTTTCATTTGAAATGTAGGTAATAAGAGGTTGTGATCACATTTAGATGATCCTCCTCTCTCTTTTTAAGAGAGACATGCATGTTGGTGGTTAAAAGGTCAACATTAAATAGATGTGTGAATTAATAATACTATGGTTAGTATGAGGTGCTTTTTAACATAATGACAATAATGACAGAGATCATAATTATGCAAATAAGTTAGTCGATAATCTCACATCATATTATAATTCACACATTTTAATGTGACACAAAACAAGACATGTATAAGGAGAAGCTCCCTTTATACTACAATATAAGAATTTTAGATGTATAATCTACAAATAAACTTAATTAAAAACTTATATTTTTGTTTTTTCAATCTAAAGCACAAAGTATTTTCAACACATCTAGACTTTAAAGAAGTAGAAAAACCTAGTCACTGTAGCTTGTAGCTTATCTACAATGTCAAACACTTTTCCGACAAAATTTCAAAGAGAAGATCCCTAGGGCATTTG
Source organism: Cryptomeria japonica (assembly GCF_030272615.1). Taxonomy (NCBI): domain Eukaryota; kingdom Viridiplantae; phylum Streptophyta; class Pinopsida; order Cupressales; family Cupressaceae; genus Cryptomeria; species Cryptomeria japonica. The sequence goes on from NC_081407.1 coordinate 692,879,525, forward strand.
GATCTAGAATCTATTCACAAAATTTACATCAAACATCTTTAGGATAGTGGCACCTAGCTACATAGACTGAAACTTTCAGGCTCAAATTGCAAACACAAGCTCCTCTATGAATTTCATTTCCATATCTATCTTCAGAATTTGCATATATGTTTTGTAGCTTACCGTTCATACTGATTATTATCAAATTCACATCTTTATAGCTAGTTATTGCATTTTATCATATCCAGACATATCAAAAGTTAAAAGAGAATTACCAATTCATAGTGTCCAACTCTCCTAAGGGTTTGTAGTTGGGCCAATTGATTATTATTTAATGTAAGTTGATGTGAATGGGTTTGATTCCTAGTTTGCATGTTTAGACTAGTGAACCCCATTTTCATCACCCTACATTTTGTTGAACCCGACCTAGCTTGCATCATTTATGATTTGGAAGTTCAGATTTGAGTTTAATTACATATCATTTTCAAATTTAGAGTCATTAAATGTTGAAATCTATCATTTTTATAGCTCATTTTGCTTAAGTGGGTGGATAATTGATCGTTTTATTGCTATTTTGCATTGTTTAATCACTTGTTTCATTGTTAGTACTTGTGCTTTATTTCACAATTGTATAAAAGGCATTGAGAGCATAAACCAATTCCATTAGCCTTGCCTTCCTTCTTTATGTTTGTGTATGAGTTTCATTACCCATTGTCTTGAATCTAATATCCCAATGAGAAGAAGTTATAGGCTTATGGCTTCTCATGGTTTAAACATTACGGATGTTGAGCCTGAGTTGGTTAACTTATTCCCTAGGACCTTGGGTGAATCATCTTCTTTTAATCCAGCACCTTTCATGCCTAACATTGTTGAGAATTCTACCCTTCATGCTTCTCGTGATGAGGATGACTCTTCAACTCAAGCGTCTATTGAGAAATTGGAGAAGATTGACAAGAAATTGGAAGATATTCAGCAATTTGTGAGTAAGGAGCACTTGGGTGGAGAGGCAATCCCCTTGATTGAAGGTTTAAGGAGGTTGATTCAAAATGGTGGACACGGTGTGAATATTTTGTGTGGTATAGCGCACATAGTGCATGTAAACACTATGAATTTGGCTAATTGTGATGAGGTCCTTCAACATTCCACTCCTCCAAATCAAGTTGAGATTTCCATGTATATTCCTACATCTCTACCTGTTATGCCTACTACACATCTTCCATCGTGGCTAGCGCTACATAAGATGTTAATGCCACGCATGTTAGTAGTGGGGGGAATCATATCAATCAATATGCTTACATTCCACCTTCAACCAACCTCCAATTTGTTTATGAACCATCTCCTCCACCTACCTACCGCGATGTTCCACCTAACTATCATACTACACCTTCAAATCCTCCATCATAGTCCAATCTTTCTCAATCCAATTCATCCATCAAAGCTACTATAAACCATTTGTTGCAAAATGTTTCATCCTTACAAAAACAATTGGCTACCATAACCCAATCCAAATCCATTATTCCTACATATTATGTTGCTAGCCCACTTTCCATTGACATCCTTCATACTCCTCTTCCACAACACATTGAGGCTCCCCGTTTGGAGAAATATAATGGACAAAGTGATCCCCACACTCATGTAGAAACCTTTTCCACTTTGTGTAGTGATTTCCATTATGACCAATGATTCCTTGCAAAACTATTCCCTTGTTCCTTAAAAGATAAATCTTTGAAATGATTTTGCTTCTTGGTTGGTTATTCAATTGATACTTTTCATAAATTGGTTGATGCATTCATTCAAGATTTTCTAAATAGTATTGGCCCACAAATTACTTTGGTTGATTTAGTGCATTGTAAACAAGGTGTTGAGGAAAAACTAACTGGTTGCATTGGTAGATAAAAACACTTGTATGCAGAAATTGCATATCATGTGCCTGAAGGTGATTAAAGGATTTTCATTAATAATCTGCAAAAAGGCATTAAAGATTAGCTTTTGTTTTCTAAATTCACATCTTTCACACAATTATGTACAACATTAGCAGCTTCAATATTAACCCTCTTCATCTTTGACTCCAATTGATAGGAATGAAGATGTTCATCAAACATTTCAAAACTTCAAAAAAATATAATAAATTTATGAAGATCAATGGCAACAATTATTCTAAACATATTGATTCTTAAGTGGCAGTCACAACAACCCCTATTGTAGCTCACTTTTCTTCAAAATTCAAGCATGGCAACTTCACTCCTCTTTTTGAATCTTTGCATAGCATCATGCTTCAATTGATTAATAAAAATGTGATGAAACTTCCTCTTGCCTATCCTACAGATACATCCAAGCCTTTGCCACCTACTTTTTATTCAATTTCCGTTTGCCAATACTTTTGTCAACCCAGGCATGATACCGAAAAATGTATCCATTTGAAGCATGAAATTCAAGATCTTATTGATTCTAATACTATAGTGGTGGATGGTGTGAATGATAAAGGAAATAAATTTGTGGCACATCCTAATCAAAATTTGCAAATCTTTACCAATCCTTTGCCTTCCCATTCTACCAATGTTGTCGAGCGTAATGATAGAGGCTTTATAGATATTGATGACACATCTAATGCAGTCAACAATGTTATGGACTTGATTGAGCAACTTGAACCTAAGTGTGAACCTTGCCTTACCTTTGACTCAAGAGATATCATAAAAGCACTCAATGGACCATTGTACATTGTTGCAAAGATTAAAGATAAGATTTCACGTGGAGTACCTATTAATCAAGTATGTATGGTGAATATTATCATGGAAGAACTTCTCTATACGCAACAATTTCATCAAGATACATATGACAAATTTAATGTTGTGATTGCATGATGGTCCACTTATCCCACTATAGGTTCTCTCACCCTTCCTGTCGAAGTTGGTACTAAGTGTTTAGATGTTACCTTTGCCATTATCCCTACCTCAAACTAGTTTTATGTGAAGTTGGGACATCATTGGCTCAATTCCATGAAAGCAATTCCTTCTACCATTCCTAAGTATTTGAAGTTCCCTCACAATGGGCAAGTTATAACAATCAATCATAGTCGTTATCAACCCTTAGCCAATCGTGGAAACTTCACCCTTGATTTCTTTTGGCCTTAAAATCCTCAACCTTTGAAACCTCATCAAGATGTCATGTTGCGATTCTATCAAAGTTCAAAGCCAATAGAATATCAACCTTAAGTAAAACTTTAGGTTTTGCTTTGACTGGTCTCCCTAATGATCCTTCATCTCCGGATATGAAAATAATTGTTCTAGCTCCACATCTTGGATAGGGACTTCTTCCTACTCCTTCTATTCCTCCTATATATCTTGTAGTTACACCCCCCAAATCTTATAAAGGACAAAGAGAGAAGCATCCATCATCTTTTATCTCTCAACCTAGTACGGTTTCTTTTGTCCTCCTTTCACTCCTAGAGAAAGGGAATAAAAAGAACCAATGTTGAGTGATCCACAACCTTCTTCTACACAACCTTCAAGTGGTAATAAACAAAATCGTAGTATGAGAGAATACCAAAAAAGATGTCATGCCAAGGCTCATGAGCTTTCTTTCCAAAATGATTCTTCTACCAAGCAGTTGAATTTTGATGTGATCCCCTTTCCTAACCTTTGGCTAATCCTAGAGAGGAACTTTATCTTGATCACCCTCAACAAAGGTTGAAGTTGTCAATGCAAAATAATTCTTCATCTCCTCCTCACATGAGATCTCCTATTGTGATTAATTTGGATTATGATGTTGATAATAATGTTGAGAGTACTAATGATTCTAATGATATGTATGAATTTGTTGAAACATAAAGTAACTAGTGCTCTTCTTGTCGATTTACTTGTTTTGAGGTGTTTTGCTAAAATTGAATGTTGAGCTTTATTCATTAGGAAAGTTACTTGTATTTTGACAAATTTAGATGTATCTTGGTAGTACTACTGAGGTCCGTGGGGACAAAAATGCATAATACTGGGGAGTCTAATCCTGTGTGACAACCTTACATAGGAAGATCATTTCATTTTTCCTTTTAAGTGCTAACACCTCTCTCTCTCTCTCTCTCTCCCCCTTCCTCAACAACCTCAAAAGGAGTTTTTGAAGTCGTTGAAGACCCCACTGTGACTGATATTGCGATTCTATGACACTTTTATATGTGAAAGTAAGTGAAAAAAATTTTTTGCATGATTTCAAATGATTGAATTGTTCTAATTAGTTTGGTCAATGTTATTGTGATTGTTTAATAGTTTTGATTATTAAAAATAATGATAATAATCATTTTTATGGTCATTTGATTATATAAGTTTTTTGTAACATATATGTGCAAAATGATTCTATTAGGAAAACCGTTATGAATGATGGGAAAGAACAAGTGAGGAACAATCGAATAACGAGAGGTTGAAAAGGAAAGACAACGACAACGTATGAAGAAATTACGTGAACTAAGAACAATGGGACAATAAGGTATGTCATCTACAACATCTCAATTAGATGTACCAAATGAACCTAATGCAATTGAAGAAGAAATCACAATCAATAATCAAACAAACAATGAAGATGCATCAACAACATTTGATTTACCAAATGAACCTAATGCAATTGAAGAAGAGACCACAATGAATAATCAAACAAATGATGAACTTACACCAACTCAATTTGATGTGATGAATGTACCTAATGCACCAATGTTAACACCTCCTAGAATTATTCGTAGGAAACCAAAGTATTTAATTGACATCAATGAGAATATTTTGAAACCAATGCCCAATAAAATAAATGAAAAAACTTGTAGAAGAATGGTTAAAAATATGGCAACACTATTTTGAAAACTTAAATCAAACTGCAAGATGTCAATTAATTGTTGAAATGATTAAAAATTTGAATTTTAGAGAGAATGAAAATTCTAGGCCTAAGATCATCTGAAAGTATTAGTGAAAGAACTATTGTGAGAAATCTATTTGATGCATATCAAGCTATTGGTTCAAAATCACATACTAAAGATTCTAATGTTACTCGACATGTTATTACATCAACCATAATAAGCAAGAAAATAAAAAAGATCGTTTGATAAGCATAACAAGTAAGTCATTAAACATAACTAGAACAACATTATGTAAAGCATTAGAGAGACGAGAGAAAATAGAGGATCCTACGAATAATTCTCTTTGGGCACTCTTGGGTAGACTACCACACAAAGACAAGGTTGTTGTTGATGCACTAGGAATATTAATTGAAAATTTTTGGTATGACAACACAAGGGTTTTGCCCAACCAAAAAGATGTTGTTAGAAGGCGAATCGGATCTAGAAATCATGAGCCACATGCCAAACACTATTTGGATATGACTCAAACAAAATTTTATGAAAGATTCCTACAAAAGTTTCCTCAAATAAGAATTATTCAAAGATTTTTTTAAATGAAAAAACCTTTTTATGTTAAGATTAATCATGTATGCACCACGTGTTGTTGTAGGATGCATATTGAATTTTCCATGCACTATGATATTTATCGTCATATATGTTGCGCTTTGCACGCATGCAGGAATGCAATATACAAGCACCTCCTAAGTCACCAAGAGAGTTTATTTCAAGTGTGCTATGTAAAAGATATGATGGTTGCATTTATTATAAGATGATGTGTTTGAAAGGATCTTGTGATACATGTGGTGGTTTGCAACATTTGCCAAGATGTTTACATTTGGAGAGCACACATGAAATTGGTAAAAAACTAGTTTCTTTTGGAAAATACAAGACAAACACATATGGGGTTAAATATGGAAAAGAATTGAAGAGATATGAGAGTGAAAAATGATATACGTGTAGCTGAATTTATGAAAATGTTTCAAGAGAAACTAGTTTATGAGTACACAATGCATACACATAGAGCTCGGTGGTTAGATGAGCAATACAAGTTATATAAGGACATATTTCCTCTTGATACTGTTATCTAAATTTTGAATCATCAAAATTTGATAGGCCTATGATCGGCCTTACACATCAAATGAAAGAAAGGTACACAAAAAAATTTCTTTATGCTTCATCATTTATGAAACTAAATATACAAATGAAGAATTCTTTTGTAATGCAATGTATTTCAATAATGTACTTTTAAAACTGCATATGAGAGAAGCTTTTTCATTTACATGAATGTGTAAGGACCCACACAAGCTATGGGTATGACTAAGAAATACATTAAGTAGAATGATAGGCATATGGGGTTCTTGCATTTTATCATTTTATTTTATCCAATCATATTAAAAGTCAAAAGAGAATAACCAATTCATAGTGCTCAACTCTCATAAGGGCTTGTAGTTGGGCTAATTGATTATTATTTAATGTAAAGTGATGTGACTAAGTTTGATTCCTAGTTTGCATGTTTAGACTAGTGAACCCCATTTTCACCACCCTACATTTTGGTGAACCGGATTTAGCTTGCATCATTTCTGACTTGGATGTTTAGATCTAAGTTTAATCACATATCGTTTTCAAATTTTGAGTCATTAATTGTTGAAATCTATCATTTTTATAGCTCATTTTGCTTAAATAAGTGGTTTTAATCATTTCATTGCTATTTTGCATTGTTTAATCACTTGTTTCATTGTTAGTACTTGTGCTTTATTTCACAAATGTACAAGACAAATTGAGAGCATAAACCAATTCCATTAGCCTTGCCTTCCTTCGTTGTGCTTGTGTATGAGTTTCATTGCCCATTGTCCTGAATCTAATATCCTAGTAAGAAGAAGTTATAGACTTGTGGCTTCCCATGGTTTAAACACTAAGGGTGTTAAGCTTGAGTTGGTTAACGTTCCCTAGGAGCTTGGGTGAATGCTCTTCTTTTAATCCAACACCTTCTCATGCCTAACATTGTTGAGAATTCTACCCTCCATGCTCCTCATGATTAGGATGACTCTTCAACTCAAGTGTCAATTGAGAAATTGGAGAAGATTGACAAGCAATTGGAAGATCTTCAACAATTTGTGAGTTAAGAGCACTTAGGTGGAGAGGCAATTTCTTTGATTGAAGGTTTAAGGAGGTTGATTCAAAATGGTGAACATGGTGTGAATATTTTATGTGGTATAGCTCACATAGTGCATAAAACACTATGAATTTGGCTAATTGTGATGAGGTCCTTGGACATTCCACTCCTCCAAACCAAGTTGATATTTTCATGCATATTTCTTTATCTCTAACTAAACATCTTTCATCATGGCTAGTGCTACACAAAATATTAATGCCACGCATGTTAGTAGTGGGGGTAATCATATCAATCAATATGCTTACATTCCACCTTCAACCAATCTCCAATTTGTTTCTCAACAATCTCCTCCACCTACCTACCACAGTGTACATCCTATCATGCGACACCTTCAAATCCTCCAGCACAATCCAACCTTTCTCAATCCAATTCATTTATCAAAGCTACTATAAACCATTTATTGCAAAAAAAATCATCTTTACAAAAACAATTGGTTACCATAACCCAATCCAAATCCACCATTCCTACATATTATGCCACTAGCCCACTTTCCATTGACATCCTTCATACTCCTCTTCCACAACACATTGAGGTTCCTCATTTGGAGAAGTATAATGGACAAAGTGATCCCTATACTCATGTAGAAACCTTTTCCACTTTGTATAGCAGTTTTCATTATGACCAATGATTCTTTGCAAAACTATTCCCTGTCCTTAAAAGATAAATCTTTGAAATGATATTTCTCCTTCATTGGTTATTCAATTGATACTTTTCATAAATTGGTTGATGCATTCATTCAACATTTTCTAAATAATATTGCCCCACAAGTTACTTTGATTGATTTAGTGCATTGTAAACAAGGTGTTAAGGAAAAACTAACTGATTTCATTGGTAGATATAAACACTCATATGCACAATTGCATATCATGTGCCTCAATTGATAGTTAAAGGATTTACATTAATAATTTACAAAAAGGCATTAAAGATTAGCTTTTGTTTTCTAAATTCACATATTTCACACAATTATGTACAACATTAGCAGCTTCAAGCGAGTAAATATTAACCCTCTTCAACTTTGACTCCAATTGATAGGAATGAAGATGTTCATCAAACATTTCAAAACTTCAAAAAACAAAACAAGAAATTTATGATCATCAATGGCAACAATTCTTCTAATTATATTGATTCTCATGTGGCAATCACAACAACCCCTGTTGTAGCTCACTTTTCTTCAAAATTCAAGCACAACAACTTCACTCCTCTTTTTGAATCTTTGCATAGCATCATGCTTAAGTTGATTAATAAAAATGTGATGAAGCTTCCTCCTACCTATTCTATAGATACTTCCAAGCCTTTTCCACCTACTTTTGATTCAAAAGTCGTTTACCAATACCATTGTCAACCCAGGCATGATATGGAAAAATGTATCCATTTGAAGCATGAAATTCAAGATCTTATTGATTCTAATGCTATAGTGGTGGATGGTGTGAATGATAAAGGAAATAAATTTGTGGCACCTCCTAATAAAAATTTGCAAATCTTTACCAATCCTTTGCCTTCTCATTCTACCAATGTTGTTGAGCGTAATGATAGAGGCTTTATAGCTATTGATGGCATATCTAATGAAGCCAACAATCTTGTGAACTTGATTGAGCAACCTAAACCGAAGTGTGAACCTTGCATTACCTTTGACTCAACAGATATCATAAAAGCACCCAATGGACCATTGTACATTGCTGCAAAGATTAAAGACAAGCTTTCACGTGGAGTACCCATTAATCAAGTATGTATGGCGAATATTATTATGGAAAAAATTCTCTATACACAACAATTTCATCAAGATACATGTGACAAATTCAATATTACGATTTGCATGATGGTCCACTTATCCCACTATAGGTTCCCTCACCCTTCCCGTCAAAGTTGGTACTAAGTGTTTAGATGTTACCTTTGTCATTATCCCTACCTCAGACCGATTTCATGTGAAGTTGGGACATCATTGGATCAATTCCATGAAAGTTATTCCTTCTACCATTTATAAGTGTTTGTAGTTCCCTCACAATGGACAAGTTATAACAATCAATCATAGTTTGTATCAGTCCTTAGCCAATTAAAACTTCACCCTTGAATTCTTTTTGCCTCAAAAACCTCAACCTTTGAAACCTCGTCAAGATGTCATGTTCCTATTCTATCAAAGTTCAAAGCCAATAGAATATCAACTATAAGTAAAACTTCAAGTTTTGCTTCGACTGCTCTCCCTAATGATTCTTCATCTCTGAATATGGAAATAATTGTTCTTGCTCCACATCTGAGACTAGGACTTATTCCTACTCCTTTTATTCCTCCTATATATCTTGTATTTCCACCTCCCAAGCCTTATAAAGGACAAAGAGAGAAGTGCCCATCATCTTTTATCTCTGTGGTTTCTTTTGTTCCTCCTTCCACTCCTAGAGAAAAGGAATAAAAGGAACCAATGTTGAGTGATCCACAACCTTCTTCTACACAACCTTCGAGTGGTAACAACAAAAATCATAGTATGAGAGAATGTTGACAAAGATGTCATGCCAAAGCTCGTGAGCTTTCTTTCCAAAATGATCCTTCTACCGAGCAGTTGAATTTTGATATGATCCCCTTTCCTAACCTTTGGCTAATCCTAGAGAGGATTTTTATCTTGATCACCCTGACCAAAGGTTGAAGTTGTCAATGCAAAATAATTCTTCATCTCCTCCTCACATGAGATCTCCTATTGTGATTAATTTGGATTTTGATGTTGATAATAATGTTGAGAGTGCTAATGATTCTAATGATATGTATGAAGTTGAAATTAAGCATTAACTATCTTCAAGGTTTTCAAAAGATTTAACTCTAGCTCCTAGCGACACACATAGTGACTCAGCATTAGAGCATGGTCCTTACTTAGCACTAGCAATAGATCCATCTACTATACGAGTTGTGGCTCCTTTAGCATCTTGACCATCATATCTAATCATGTTGACCAATACTGGGAGGCAAATGATTTACTAGACTAGCTCACTCATGTAGTAGATTCTCTTGTGGGTTTTCTTGCATGTAATGTGATACCCAATTGTGATGCTTGGTATCTCTTTGTGTTATGTTAAGCTCTCTTTGAATGACCCTTGTTGCTATGTTGGCACAAGGCAACAAAGGGACTGACCCTATCGTAGCATTCCTCTAATTTTGTATCTCACTTCTTCTATATGTTGTATACATGTTATATCGTAAATGTGATCTTGTGTTGTCTACTTGGGGATGATGCAAAGCATTGAGATCTTTTTGGTCTCTTCCATGTTGACCTAAAAAGACTTATGTTGTTCATCTTATGTGATCTCTTCTTCCATTATTCTTGCAGTTCCACTACCTTTGGGGGATGAGGTCAATTCATAACAATCATACTTGATATACATAATTTATCAAATGCACATATTGACTCAAGATAATGGAACCCTTATGTCATGTCCCCTCTCTGATCATTATATATATAAAGCCTAATTGAAATAATTATTATAATAATTATTTGAAATTCATTAATTATTATTATTTAATTAATATTTATTATTAAATATGAATAGATGAGTTTTAATTTGAAGTTGAAACTTATAAGCATTTATTCACATAGTAATGGCTAACCTAAACTGACTTTCAAATTGTCAAGTGTAATATACATCGGGGACATTACAAAATCATCATCCATAGCTATGTTGCAGAGAATTATCGAACTCGGTATTGCTAAGGAATGTCACCCTTGACCAGCTATAATAATATTTTTAATATAGTTGATAGACAACAACCAATTCTCATGTGGCCAGCAAGTAAGGAATGATATTATTATCATGAACAACAATATTGATATGAAAGACATTAATAGTGATTCGAAAATTACTATGAGTGATTAAGATTAGCGTTGAATATTGTTAATTAGTCATAAAGACTATCGATTTAAGGAAAGAGTTATTGTTTATGCAAAATTAAGGGAATATTGATAAGATCAACATCGACAATCTCTTCCAATGGCCGCCACGCACTTACAATGTCGATTACCCTCAGATGTTTACAACTCCATATCCTTTAACTATATTATCTAATCGATAATTAGGAAGGACATAATAATATCGATCTGTTTAAGAAGACAACGCTTAGTAAGAAGGATAATCGATAACATAATGAAAGGATATGACTGTTCCAAATTAAGAGATGCACCCGATCAACATTACACGATATTTGATGGAGGTTTCAAACTCATTTGTTGGGGGGGAAGATTTATCGGAGTTCTAATATATGTATTCATAGTGGGATCCGCTCGATGGAGTGATTGCCTTTGGCATCAATCAAGTTGTACAGTTCGTAGGATGTGAATAGAAGTAGGAAACAATTTCAAAAGCATCGCTCCATCTCATCAACAAGGCCCATCGAATCGGCCTTTACCAACCATCCATTGGACAAGTCTTGTGAATATTAAATAAGGAACCAATATCATAGCACCCTAGAGATAATATCTACCTCACCGTACTAACTTCATAATAATATAATCTCTAATTTGACATGGTCATTCTGTTGGTAACTCCCACGAATTAGAACAGGTCATAACTGATATTAAGTTACAAGTGGTAACACCCTTGCTCTTGGTGGTATGCATAGGAGTGTACTTAGTATGAATGCTTAATATAAGAGGCATGATAATGTTCTTATGTAGAACTTAGTAATATATATATATATATATATATAGTCATGATAATGTTCTTATGTAGAACTTAGTAATATATATAGGCATGATATATATATATAAAGGATAATATAATCATTATAATTACTATAATATATAATATAATACCATATGAGTATAAATTAATTATATATATATATAGAAGTAAAATTGAGATTATCAATAAGATTAAATTATCAATTCGATATAAGGGAAATATCATGTTCGGGTTCATGTTAGGAAGCTTTGTCTCCTAATCAAGGTAGTTTAAGAGTGTTGTGAAGGATTAATTATGGTTAAAACAATCCTAAACTAGTAGGGGACATTACACCTTATGTGCTCTTTCATCTATTGTGTCTCTCACCTTTGATTTGACTATGTTTGGGGGCATTTGATTGTTGCAATTTGTTTTTCTTTTGCAACGGTTCTATGATATGAAAACTAAGCACTTGATATAATTACAACTAAGCATACGGAGGCCACCATATCACGTGATGGGGTTGACAACAAGCTATATCACAGTTTCGCAAGAATGAATTGCTTTAAGATTGGACTTGTGAAATCATCAATGCAATAAAATTATTCCATATGGACAAAGGTGGGGACCATCTACGAGGACTCGACAAGGGCAACTTAAGTCATTTAAAATGTACATATTGAAACCGGAGTTGTAAGGAAACTCTGGGACAAAGGGGCCAGTCAACACACAGTTAAAAGGGCTTTGTTAAACAATGTAAGTGGGGGAGTAACTGGCCTAGCAAGTCTACATGAAAATAGAAGATAAAGCGGAGAACTACACAAAGGATTTAGGGTTTTAGGTCAAATAGGCAAAACAAGCCCTAAGAGACTGAGAAAAGTCCTAAAATTTATAGAAGCACTACTACACCCACTTGAGGTGGTGATAGAATACAAATATCTAGTGCTTGATTTCACTAACAAGCTTAGTTAGGAAAAACGCATAGCAAAGAGATTTCAAAGCTGTGAAGAGTGAAATGTTTTTTATGAAATAGGTAGAAAGATGTTGAATTGTGAGCTTGGAAAACCACCAAGGTATTGTTTGGTTTCCTAGTAATGCTAGTGATGCTCTACATATGTAAAGTTTGGTCTAGGAAAATGTCAAGTCTAAAGTGAAGGTGAATTGAAGGAATACAAAAACACTTAATTACAAGCAACTTCAAGATTAAAGCATTGGTCCCATACAAAATAATTCTAACAAAAATAGTTAACTTTTGAAACAAATAACAAGTATGATATGTCTTCTAGGTTATATAAAGAAAATAGAGAACATGAAAGAGGATAAGTGATGAAAGATAGTAATGAGAAAAGATTTGAATAAAAGAAAGAGGACATAGATGAAACAAAACAAATTATAGATAACTAAGTGGGTTATCAACCTACAAAAGCTATCAAGAAATTTTTAAAAATATGAGTGAAAAATTAGAACATGTGGACAAAGCAATATTAGGAAGAAAAAATAAGACTCTATGACCAAGTTTAATCCCACATCTAAAGGAGATAAAAAAAACATATATAGATCCAAAAATCAAATTGAAGATATAGACGTTCATAGCCCAACTAAAAATTCGTTCAAACAAATTCAAATATGCGATGAATAGGTGAAAAGCTTTAAAAAAAGTTGAGAAGAGAGAACATGTATGTATGCATATATAATATAATATAATATAAATAAAATGACACAATATCATAAAATGCTCTACTTATAAAAAAATTGAATAAGACAAAGTTTATAAAAGAAATCCATGCCTATCATATATAAAGAAAAAATATAAATTAGTTAGTCAAAATTAAAACACACAATCTAAACCAAAAGCAACAACAAGAACTATGATGGATTGTGGAAAACTAATATCTTCAAATAAATTAATCAATCAAAATTAACAATTAAAAATAAATAATAAATAAACCAAAATTGAAACTAATACCTCATTCTTATTTAGAAACATCTCACTTTTTAAGTCACATTGGGGAGGCATACTTGTAGGCATTAAAGCTAACTTTGCACACCCACGTATCTTAAACGGTACATCAAATTTCAAAGATTTTTTTTTTGTTGTCTTTGTATGCGACTTAACTACTTATAGCTATTGTTTTGGCTTTTTGGTAGTAATGACACACGTTGAGGGATCCATTATGAGTGCAAGGGTTAAAAAGAGGTTATTTCAAAGTGTCGCCCGATACCTACTTAAAGATGGTCCAATAATCGTGCACTACAACCACCTCAAAAATGGTTAATACTTATACACAAATGTCAAGTAGTTGTGCATTATGGCTACCAATAAAGTTGCACAACTCCTCCAATTAAATTCGAAAAATTCTAACTACCAAAAATAAAGTTGAGCTTTTAATTATAATTTTTTTTGTTTCTTTACACTTAATAATTGAAAAATTAGGTGAGCAAGGAATGAATGGTGGTTGAAACATAAAGTAACTAGTGCTCTTCTCCTAATCTCAATGAGATTTTTCTCTCCTAATCTATTAATATTGTTATTGTTGTTATTATGTACATTGCACCCGTCACAAAAGATTGCAAATTGTATTTTACTCGTCAATACTTATAAAGAACATTTATTTTATTGTTTAACATTTATGATATATAAGATGTCTTACCGTTCACACAACTATTAACACTCTTTAATTGCAATTATTATTACATTATTTTAATTTTAATATTTATAATTTCATGACAACATAATATGTAAATTTTAAAATGATTGTTTGAATCTCTAAACAGTTGCTGTCATTTTTACCCGATGTAGGACAAACATACCGCAGAAATCCATACATTAACCGATACAACATAACAAACAGGGGGAAAAAATGCCAGGAAAAAGACTCGATGAAATAAAGCAAATATACGAATGTAGCTGCAGAATTTAACGGGAAGATGCTAAACAGCAAGAAAGCCCCGGATCACAGAAAATAGTTCAAATTTCAGCCTCGTTTCATCTTGCCTTTCCCTCTTATGTTGATAAATTATGTAAGCTATAGACTATACAAAAATAAAAAAGCGCAAAAATGAATACTAACCAAATCAACAAGCGCTGCGGCCCTCTGATAGCAATTTCCACGGGCAATAGCATCTGCTCTTCCATTAATCACATTGGGCCCCTTGTTTGTGCCCTTACTGCTACTAGCCCCGTTAGGCACGATCAGACTCTCCTCCATTTTCCCCACTCTCCGACTTTGACAGTATAAACTAACCGTGGTTTGTTAACTCTGCACTTTGCTGTGAATCTTGATCCATAAACTGTTTGTTCTCATGGGCGTAATTATTATTATTTATTCACACTTTGAACCGGGATCGATGGTCGGGTCCACAGGCTCTCGTAGCTGTAGGTGTACTCCGTACGCTTTTTGCGTGGTCTACGTAAGTCCACTGTGACTGCGGTTGACACCTGTCTTTCAGGAACCTTCGACTTTATATTCAGTGACCTTGACGTGATGTCGATCTAGTAATGCCAAATATCTAAAGAGCAGGTCGGTAGAAAGTTAGATGTAGGTGGATAGGAAGGATAGAAAATGACAATGATATTAATAAGGAGGAAAGGTCAAAATTGGCTTCGTACTATATGTTTGAAGGTCAGTTTATTTTGTTTATAGTGAGGATTGGTGGTTGATCCTAAGACTTTTCAGATATTTTAAGTTTTTTTTTAATATTTGAAGGGATATTTATCTTTGGTTTAGTGGATATTATTATAATATTATGTTAATCAGATATTTTAAATTAATGGATAAGTTTTTATTTGTGAATTTTTAAGTTTGAAAATCTAATTTTGTTGAAATATGGAATGTTGTAGAGATATCACAAATTACCTAATTTCTATTAAAAGATGGTGGTGATCTTTATCTTAGAAATAAGATAGAAAGGGACTGATAAATTATATATTTTTGGTTAGTATTTTTTAATTAATATTTTTAGATTGTAGATATTTATATAACTGTTAAGTTGTATAATAAGGCATGTCAATGAGGGTGTGTTCTATTGTGGTATGTGTATTCTAGATTATTATTGATTTGATATTAATATATATCTTAATTAATAATTTTGACTAATTAAAAATATGTGTTGACTTATTTCAAAATTTTGCAAGAAACACATGTTATGGATATTGACCACCCAAATCTTATATAAACACGCGTCAAACAAAGTCATTTTAAAGTAGAATTTGTATTACTTTTGTTGCGAAGTTTTTTATTGAAATATTTCCTAGATTTGTAGTAGAAAGACTATAGTGTATCTTATTTGCACACTCATTTTTGTTAATTACACATAAAGTGTATTTTTTTTTGGTATTTATCAAAGCAAATACATAAAATGAGAAGTAGTCATGAAGTCTAAAAATAATAGACCCAAGCATTATATAACAATAAAGAACATAAAGTTGCACATTATTGAAAAACACTACAATTTTGATTTCTTTTAATTTTAAAAGTGCTACCAACTATGCACAAGATGCATATAGCAGCCTACCTGTAATGTCCCCATTTCTTAGGTCAGTATCTTTCGCAAAGGTCAACCTATTAGTGGTGTTTCTGTAGGCTAATATAGTGGACAGGGAACCCATCCGGGACCTTGTAGCATTTATTGGAGATCTTTGTGGCAATTCTAGAACTCAAAGTGAGACTCCTTTTTTTAAGGAGGTCTCCTATTTTTTAGGAAGTCTCCTATTTTTTAAGGAGGAACCATCTAGGGTTTGTGGAGCCTTGCAGGGGGGCTTTATGATCCATTTCAAGTGTTCAAAGATAATCTCCTATTTTTTTAGAGGGGTTGTTATTTTTTAGGAGAGGACTGACAGTCGACATATTGACCACTTGGAGGGTAGTGGAGTGTTTCAAAAGAACTTACAAGCATTCCCAAATGATTTGAGTAGTTTCATATTTTTTAGGAGGATGAAATAAAGGGAGGCATAAGGAAGTTTGACCAACTTAGGAGAAAAATTAAAAAGTAAAAAAAAATCCAATTGAAAGCTTCATGAAATGGGTACAAGCGGCTTGGGAGGCAATTAAGTTTAAAAAATAAAAATAAAGTTTAACAAGTGAAACCCTAAAAAGCTATGGTCAAGTTGGAGGGAGATAAAAATAAGTTTGGAGGCTTCATTTTCATTATTCACAGATTATTTCCATCTTTGGATTTCATTGGTTTGGAGCTCTGGAGTAGAGGTTTTAGCAAATCGATTATGGAGATGAAAACCTTCACATTTTTTTAGGCCTACAAGAGTGCAATACCTCCCAAGGGTCTAATTTATTGTTTAATTTTAGTGGGGTCAGCAAGAGGACATCGATAATCAATTTTTAGCAATGCAATCACAATAGAATATTGCATATCTGGACTTTCGAGACTTCATTATGAACATCTATCAACAATTCACAACTAGTCGTACCCTCACCTAAGCCATTACAACCTAACCCTAGCTGGACGTGGGGTTTCAGGCCATCAAATCAACATATCAGACCCTAGGATCATATTGAAAACACATATTAGACTTTTGGAAGCATTCTTGGGTTGAAAATTCATGCTCAGTGTGACCAATTTATTGTCTTAGACTAAAGATCAAACCTGTACCTAAATTTTGGGTTATGTAATTGTCTCATCTGATGCAAATAAATATCAAGAAAGTTGTCTTTTGTTGTACTTAATTATGTACTTTAATTTCTAGCATATTGCCTTTATTTGCATTATTTTAAATTATTAAAAAACTCAAGCAAAACTCTCAAAATAAAAAATAAAAATAAAAAAAGAAATTAAAAAGCCATAAAAAAGAAAAAAAATCAGCAAAACATTTAAACACAAAACAAAAACAAAAACAGATTAGCAAAAAGGAATCAAATCTGCAGGCTAGGCTAGATCTTTTCAGTGCTATTAGAGCAAAGTTTTCCTACCATCCTATTGGAAGATTAAATAAAATTTAGAAGTACAACAATGGGCTCTAGCAAGGTTGAATACCATGTCAAGAGGAGCTATGAACATGAAGCTATGAAACTCGTTGAAGAGTACCAATGCAAGTCTAAGGGGTTTGAAAAAACTGTTTCCTTTGATGATTTTTTAAGTTTAGTCATAACCATGAGACCTAGTAAAATGGGTACGGTGAAGTACATCAAAAGAATAATGAAAGAAAAATCAGAAGTCACCCTTGAAGAAGGGTTAGTAAGGGAAGAAGAAGCACACGTTTGTAACTTTCAACTTACAAGTAATCTTGAAGAAGATAAAAATCAATCAAGACATGGTATATGCATACAGGTTAGCACTGGTGAAGTGGATTTTATTTCAGAGAGGAAATCTGATTCATCTCCATTTGTAGCTGACTCAAAGCATGAGGTTAGAAATCTTGATGTTTTGGATCCATAGTACACTATTGGAAGTGACAAGGAGGATGCACAAGAGAGTCAAGACAACTATTGGATAGGAGTTGAAAAGTATTATAATCCTAAATTAGGTCTTGTCCATAGTAGCGATGCACTTCCTTCATAAATTAGAGTTGGGTGTCCTTCAATAACCCATTGTTTGAGATGGGAGTTGAGGAGACTTATAAGAATCCATTGTATGAATTTAAAAATAGATCAACACTTGGCTTTGACAATACATTTGGTGAACATAGCACAGTGTTGGATCCAAAAGAAGATGCATGCTATGAGTTGGAACATAATCTCCAACTTGAGGGTGATCTCATCCCACATTATGAGATGATTGGTTACTCTCCTAGTAAATCGTCGGATATGAGATATGCAAGTGAGGAGATAGATAAAGAGTGCATATGGCATGTTATGG
The DNA here is from genome assembly GCF_030272615.1 of Cryptomeria japonica. NCBI lineage: Eukaryota > Viridiplantae > Streptophyta > Pinopsida > Cupressales > Cupressaceae > Cryptomeria > Cryptomeria japonica. The sequence continues at coordinate 692,897,994 of NC_081407.1, forward strand.
CCTTGGGAATGTGGTCTCTTCATGTGATGTATTGGTCCTTGGGAATTAATCTCAGTTGGGTATTCATGCTTGGGACTCTCAACTAGAATTAATGGAGGTTTTTGGGAGTCATAAGAGTGACCCTTGGAGGTATAAGGATGAAAGTTCCAAACCTAAAGGTGCTTCTCTTCTTCCTATTAGCTACTATGTGACCCCATTGTCTCATCTATAGGTGGATTGGGGCGAGATCCTAAATAGAGATTGGAGCATTGATCAGATTGGTACACCTGAGATTATTCCTTAGCGAAGAAAGGCCCATATTTTCAATTGTGAGTTTTTTGATCGATTGCGGGCCAGTCACATCACTTTGTGGTTTTCCCTTATTCCGGAGAGTTGGCATGTTCTTCTTGGTCAAGGCAGTGAGAGTTCATAGTTTCAGATTTGATGGAGGTTTTTTCCAACTAGTTTTGAGGCATGTTTGGGCACTGCAATGCTCAACATTCATGCTAAGACTTGGAAACTCCATTAGAGAAGCTATTACACTTGTACTACACCTTGGAGTTGGATGGGAGTGAAAAACACATTAGCGTTTGAGGTCTACTAAGGTAACAAAAGAAAGGGTACAATTAGTCCTTTTGTTAAGAGCAATAGTATCACATATTTCCATTTACATGAAATTGTAGTACCTATGCTACCCTTTGGAGCTACACTTGCAAGAGCACATGGCATTATGAAAGAGGGTGCTTTTGAGGTCTTTGAGGATGGAATGATGAGACATAACAACAAGTTTATTATTCTGACTTATGATAGCAGTCGTATTCCTTCATTCATAGTAGTCATTGTACATGAGGAGAAGGAGGTAGGGAAATCCTACAAGTTTAGCACTTGGGGTTTGGAGTCATCATGTCACAAGGGAATTTTTTTAGTTATTAATTTCCCTTGGAAAGTTAAGAATGAGACCTTAATTGTGTATCCGAAGAATGGAAGGATTAAGTTAGTGTAGTATGTGGCCACACCTATGACAAGCCAATAGATGCAGTCCATCTAGAAAATGAATATAGCAGGCTGGAAGAGGTGTATAAAAGATGGAGGTTGCAAGTTCACAGACCTAGAAAAGAAGATAGTTTACAAATATTTAAAGATGATGACAAACCCCCATTTGGTGTGGACCAATTTGAAGAATACTTTAGAAATACCTATTATGCAATTTGCCAAGTTTTGGGTATGGAAGCCAAGCCTTTTATGGATATCGCACCAATGGTGCTAGCCGCATATATTCAAACACTCGATGCTAGACCTTTTGACTATGTTTCCTATATTGTGGACAAAATTAATCACATTTTAGGGGTTGTTAAGAATAACCCGAATGAAATTTACTTCAAATACTATTCTCTGCTCATGCATATGTTGTTACATGTCGGTCGAATAATAGGCCTTTGGACTAATGATTTAAGAGTTAAAGAGTACTATAGGAATAGAATGAGGAATCCCATACAAATGTGGACACCAATATGGGACTATAGGTATCCTTGGGCTCAGTATGCATACTTTGAATAATACTTTGTTCAACCACTTCTTAGGCTTCTAAGATATCCTCGTTACCAAAATTTCTCTATGGAAATCAAGAAATTTATTTTCCCAAAAGAGTATGATGAAAGACAAATTATAAATCATAATTGGGGTGACTGGTATGCTTGCAAATATTATACCAATATTAGGGTTTATGGTTTTGAGGGTGTTCCTTTTCTGCTCCCTAGGACAATGCCCAATAGGATTGCTTATCTTGAAATTGTGAGGCAGTTGGCCGCATCAAGCTCTTCACATTTAGGATCACATGGAAAATAATCCCTCATATTGGGGACATTGTGTTTTGGATAATTTACAATACATTCAACCAAAGGATATAGTCTAATTGAATCAAAACTCACCCATTATGGATTGTCACATGGAGAGCCTAGGGAAAACTTTGATCCTGAAAAATTTATTAGTCAAGCTAGACAGTCATAGAAGTTGTGAGCCTATGGACATGTGTCATTAGAGAATGATGACTTGATCGGGAATATGGAAGAATCAATAGCTCTGGAGAAATTGGATGCATATGACAAGATCATGAGGGCAGAAGAAAGGAGAAAGAATCGTAATGTTGTTAGCCCTGTTTCTTTTTTTGATATTCAGGATCCCATTGAAAGAATACAAAATATGGTTGTTCATATTGATCAATTGGTTGAAGGATTTCCATCCCATGTATTCAACAAGAGATTTCAAGGACCCAGAGGACATAGTATCATAATTGTGACACCCCTTATGCAGTTGTCATCACAATCAACAACAAATTTGCACACTAGAGGAAAAGAACTATCAAAAGAGGACACTAACCATACCCTCCAAAATAAGATGATCATAGAGGAACAACCTCTTAGAGATGAGCATAATGACATGATAGAGATGGCAGGAAGGCAATTTGTTGCAGATAATGAATTTATTCATACCCCTGAGTTTAAAACTTTTGTGTATAATTATACGAGAAAATTGCTAAGGAAGAATGTGGATGAAGTTACTAGAGATAATGAAGATAATTTATTTCAAAAAATCCAAGAGGATGTGGATAGAAAAATGAGTAACATGACCCCTATAAGAGGGAGACAACTTTTGTAGAAAGCAGGGATTGTGATTATCCTGGGATGGGATATGATTTCTTTAATTGTTTTTGATAGTTTTGCAAAGAATCAAAATGCAAAAAACAAATTGTTGCCTCAAGATGTGGATAGGATATATTCTAGCTCAGAATTTTATCTTGACCAAAAGGCCTTATTGTAGTGGGCCTTGTATCCAAGAAATAAAATGCCTAGCCTTATTGACACTAATAAATTTTTTGGTAACATCATGGTACAAAACGCTGGAGAGACCAATCCTATGGCCACTGCTGATTTGAATGCGAATGTAGCTTAGTTTCACAGGGCACAAACAAAACATTTGGTCCGAGAAAGGGATGCATATAAGGCCAAATATGAAAATTCAGAAGCGCTCAGATTGAAGAGTGAAGAAAAATTAAAGGTGATAGCTGATAAGGAAGAATTCTCATTTGAACATGAGCAACAAGTGACAAAAGATTTACAAGACCCAAACTACTTGAGGCACCAAGCAAAGTAACTTCAAAAAAAAATAAAGAAAAGGGATGAGAAAAGAAAAAGAACCATATATGATATGATGGCAAGACCAATTACTCACAGATTTAATGAAATGATAGTCCATGCTAGTGACTATAGGAGCACTTATGCAAGTACTTTTAGAGCCTTGCAAGAGCATACTAGACTCACAGAAAGAGTAAAGGAAATAGTTGAAAATTTGCAAGGTCTTGAATCTTTGAAGTTGCCTAAGGATATTAGAAGGTTGTGGTGTAAACATTGGGAGTACCATGAAGAACTTGAGGAAGATATGAACCGACTGGACATAGAGGATAGAGAAAGCCTCCTCACCATACTAAGTAGCAAAGATGGTTTATTTATACCTCGAGAAGAATGGAAGGAACTACTATTAAAGGAACTCCCACAAGCGTCGGATGAAATCAATGATGAAGACTGTGTCCTTGATAACATGAAGATCATCTTCAACCGGTTCTACAAAAAGGATTATGCCATGAGACATTTTGTCTCAAATATCTAGACATACAGAGAGAAAGATTATATAGATCATTTAGGGATTGTGAATCTATTTTTGTTAAGAGATTAAAAGACTTATTTAGTTAATTAAGTTATGTTCTCTTTCCAAAAGACATGATGTTTTGGGTTTATGTGATCTTTCCTTATAAAAGGAAGATCATTTGTTTCAAGAAGGATATAAAAAAAATTAAAAAATTATAATTGCATGCAATACAAGCAAGTATTGTTTCTTTTATATGGTGCGTGGGATATCATTAAATTCATTTATTGATTTCTACTTCAACCTATTATTTTGATCACATAAATCAAAGGTTGTTTGAAGATTTTCCTATACATTGTGGTTATGTTATTATTTCAGTTTACTATATCAAGGATTGTGTAAATTGATCAAGATAGAAGTTATCTAGCTCTTGAATAATCATCATGTCTGCTTCTTTCAAGGAAAAATTAAATTGCATGCATGGTAATTGTTGTAATAAGATCAAATCATCTAGTATAAGGAAAGAAAATAGTTGATACTTTCACATAAGGTGTACAAAAAAATAGTCTAATAGGAAGAATGTAAAAAGGAGGAATTCATATGACTTTGTACCCTATGGAGAACTAGGCACTGATCAATTAAACTTATTACATTCATACTTATTTTCAATTCCATTTTATGCAAGTAGGAGATAGGAGTAAGATTAGAAGTTAGATTGATTTGATCCAGAAGTTTATACCATTCTGAGATACAGATAGAAGATAGATTATAAGAAGACCAAATCTGCTAAGTAAGAAGGTACACTCGCCTAGGTGTTGCAGAGCCTAAAGTGTAGATAATAGTAACCATAATGGTTCATTATGTCAGTTAGCCATAATTGAGTGTTGAACCGGAGCATAAGTTTTGGTATACCTATAGGGTTTGGCAACTTGCAATTTTGAGCTCCAACACGCTCCACGAGTGTTGTCATCATAGATATGTGTGTCTGGATCCTTAGCCACTCATGAAACCAACGCAACCTAACTTGTCATAGAACCATCCTCTCTATGCTCATTATCTAACTCTAGTACCATATCATCAATGACCAAAACTCCCACGACTGTAGTGGACCAGGTGCCTCTTACACCCATGAATCAACCCATGTTATCCTTTTCCTAGCCAAATCCCCCCTCTTTTCCCCCTTCCTATGCATCAAGGTATCCCCTGGATTCCCCTTTCCTCTTTTCATTTATCCATTTTTCTCCCTTTTCCCTTTGGGGCGAATACGACGTTTCTCCTTGCAAAGATGCCAAAATCACTCCCTGTGTACCGTTCTGTAGGGTGCAGATGGTGGCCCTCAGTCTGCCCATTTCCCTGTACTCCCTCCCATCGCAGATGTCGATCCCTCAATCGACACTTGTGCAGGCAACGTTCCTCTTGCGCAGATAGGGATCCGTTGTATAGGCATTGATCCTTGGGCACAAACTTCCATCAGGCAATCGACATCTAGGCCTCGACAACCCTTGACCCTCATTTATGACCCCTATGTGAATCTACTCAAATGACAAAGTTAGGTTAGAGGTAATTCGGTGGCCACCGAAAGAGTCTGACCCTCTTGCCACGTTGCTTGTGTCAAGGAATCCTCACCATCTTTGTCCTTCTGCTCTAGGCTCTCTATTGCTCGTGGACTTGTGAGTGTGAAAATGACCCTTCCATGGGCCCCGTGTGGCCTGTATAAGCCCTTTTTCACTCTTCTATCACCTTTTCTCCACTTTTTTCCCTTTCCTCTTCCTTGTTCCTTCTTCTTCTCATCTTCTTCATTTTTTTCAGCTATTTTCTTTTTTTTTTATGACAATTTTCTCGTAAAAATTCTAATTTTTTCTTGTTAAATTCTTGAGGGGGCATCCCTTATCCATGTTTCCACGATGGGGCATGTTTCTTTATCTTTTACTCGTCACCAACCTTTGCTGCCATGTAAAAGAGGGGCAAAATGTAGATGCCTAAAATTAATTAAATTAATATTTAATTTAGTTTATCCTTTCCGCATAGTTAATTGTTTTAATTATGTCAGTCCTCTTTCTTCTCAAAATTAATTAAATTATATCTTAATTAATTTTGTCACCTTGACCTTATAATTAATTTATCAAAATTCATTATATCCAATTCTTCTAAAAATTATTTCAATTCCTCAACCTTAGCCAATATTCCCTTATAATCCTAATTAGTTAATTAATTTTAATTAATTAACTAATGCCTTTGATTCATACAAATATCCTTCTTAATCACCATCATTTGGCCTAATTAATTCTAGCCTAATCACGATCACCATTTTCTTCAATTTTATATTCCTCCACTCATTCTCTCTCCTCATGTCCCATCCTCCTAACTTGCCCACTTACACTCTAATCCTCTATTATCTCACCTAAACACTCCCCTTAATCATTTTTGCATCCCTAATTACAACTCTTTACTATAAATGGCTTTCCTATCTCACTCTCCATCCTTAAATGCCACCCAATTTTATCTATCCAAGGAATTTTAAATTCCTTGAATCTTCCTATGCCCTCTCTTCCCAAGAAATGTTTAATTCCTTTATCCTTTATTCTCCACATGCCTCCTCTTTCTTGGGAATTTTTAATTCCCTTTGTCCTCTCCCAAGGAATTTTAATTCCTTTATTCTCTTCCCAAGGTACTTAGGGAACTCTTCCTCATGTACTTGAGAAGTCTGGAGACAAGAAATGCCTTCATGGAAAATATCTTGGATCTACCACTTGTCCTCTCAAATATTCTCCCACTTACATTCAATTCTAGCCCTCCATTCCTCTTCAATCTCAGGCATCTATTTTGGGCCCCTCCAATCTATAAATTGGAGTCTCCTCCCTTCACAAATCATCTATCATTTTTCTACATTGTCATGTTGTCCATTTGAATCAAGAAATCATCCATTACACCGACATTATGCCCAAATCTTGTCATAGCTAAACTTGTTGGATATTGTTGCTAGGATATGTTGTTTCCATTGATGTCAACATATTCCTGTGTTTTGGTATTGCAAAGAAATATTTTGGTGATCTGGTGATTGCAGTGAGTTGATCTGGTTGGTTTATCTATTTCCTATGCTGAATCAACTAGAGATACTTCATTATTTATTGATTCCATGATGCTATGTGATGATTTGATCGAGTTGTGGATTTTGGTATGGATATTGGTTTTCAATGTTTAGTATTGCAGTGTTATTGTGTTTGATTTGTTGTGCTCCAGTATGATCATATCTTGTGTTGTAGATTTGGGAGAGTGTTTGGGATGTTCGTGTGTATCTTCATTTCCGATGGTTCATGATTTGATGCTCTGCAAGCTATCTTTCTTGTCCGAGTTTTTGTTATTAAGTTTTCTTGAGTGTTAGTCTGTTGATCGAAGAATATTTGATTAAGTGGTGTTGGTGTAGCTATTGTGGATGGTTCTAACATGCTTGTCGGTGTTTCCTAATCATGTCCTATTTGTTTTGATGGTCCCCATTGATCATTGTGTGTGTTCTTGATGATCTTATGGGTCGAATGATATTCTTCATGTTATGCAGTATTCTTGGTGGTGTAATGTATTGTGGTTGAGATTGGCGAGGTTTTTGGTGGTGGTGCACATTTGAGGAGTTGGTTTAGGTGCATGCTATTTTGTCTATGATATTGTATTGGTTCGGTTGTTGATTTATGTATTGTGTGGTGTAATTTTGTAATCAGTAGTTAAGGGTTTGGCCGACCTTGTAGTCAAGGTTGATGATTTGTATAAATGGGTGTAATATATATGTAATTGGTGGTTCAATGAGGTGTTGTTGAGTGCATTATCAGAGAGTGGTGTATGTGAAAACAAGTGAATTCATCTTTCAGTGTGGTGTATTGAGCAGTGTGTGGTGCAAGGCAGACATTTGAGCTTAACTGAAAAATTTCATCAGGCATTAGCAAATGCTATTCTTGCAATTCATCTTTGTTGGATTGTAGTCCAAACATTTGTGTAAGGTAGTGAACCTTCCCTGAGGGTTGTAGCTTTCTGGGTCATTGTAATTTGAGCAGTGAGCTCTCGGCAGTGTTTCTGAATGCATGTGCATTCCCCATTGTAATAATTGCACATACTACTGCAGAGTATCATCTCATTGTGGGTAGGTTCCCATCGTGGTTTTTCCCTTGACCGGGTTTTCCATGTCAAAATATTGGTGTTATGTGTGTTGTTGTTATTATTGTTATCTTTCTTTTTGTCGTAGTTGATCAAATCTGAGATAGTGCTCAATTTGTTTAATCTAGTGAAAACTGATTCACCACCCCCCAGTTTTCCTTCCTTGTTGTTGCCAACAAGTGGTATCAGAGATAGATCCTCCAGAAGAAGCTTAACTGCTTGAGGATATCCAAGATGGCAACCTATGTGTTCAAGAAGGAGATTCCTAAATTTGATGGAAATAATTACACTATATGGAAGGACCGGATGGAAGTTCACTTGAAGTGTCTTGGAGAAGATTATTGGAAGATTACAAAGAATGTCTACAATGTTCCCCTTAATGGACCGATTACTGTTGATGAAATTAAGGAAGTTGAACATAACATAAGGGCTAAGGAAGCATTGATGAGTGCCTTGACCGATTCAGAGATGACTAATGTGATGAGACTTCAAGCTGCACATGAGATATGGAAAAAGTTGGACATTTTGTATGAAGAAGATGCACAAGTTAAAGTTGCTAAGTTGCAGAGTTAGAAGGGAAGTATGAGACATTGAAGATGGTAGAATGTGAGAATACTACTTACTTTATGGCTAAAGTGAGTGAACTTGTTATGAACATCAAATGTGCCAGTGGAACTCTTGAGGAAGATGAGATTGTTGCTAAGGTGTTGAGATCCTTGCCTTTTGCTTACAAACCTAAAGTTGTTGCTATCAATGAGATCTGGAGTGTGACTACTATGACAAGAGATTCGTTGGTTGGTAAGATAGCTGCATTTAAGTTGAGCAAATTTGGAGAATCGCATGGTAAATCTGAGACTGCATTTAAAGCCTTTGTATCTGGGAAGTTGAAGTATGATCTGGGAGAGAGTTCATCTAGGGTCTCTAGATATGAGAGAGAAATGAGAGATATGGAATAGCAGGGGAAAGAATTGGGTGAGCCTGAAGCACTTATTGCTCAGAGATTTCCTAAGGGAGCCGGTAACTATGATGGAAAGTTACCTTTGAAAAGTTTCTCTTGTAATAAGATAGGACATTTTGCTTCTAGGTGTCTTGAAAGAATGTATAGGTAAGATAAGCATGAAAGACATGATAGATTTGATAAGCATGAAAGACATGAAAGATTTGATAAGCATGATAGATATGAGAAGCATGATAAGTATGATAAGCCCTATAAGCCTAATCGGAAGTACATAAATCGGAAGAGATGCTATTATGTTGGTGATGAAGGTGTGATAGATGAGGAATTAGAGAATGGGAATTTAGGAGATGAATTTGTATTTATTGCTATCAAGGAAGATGATTTGGTACCAGTGAATCCTACAAACTGCATTGTTGAGGAGAAATCATTGGCTGCAAAGATTGAAGAAAAAGATGAATGGGTAATTGACAACAGTTGTTCACATCATATGCCAGGTGATATGAGTAAATTTGTGAAAATGGAAAGGTATGATGGTGGTATAGTAAGATTTGGAGATGATAAAATTTGTGTGATTCGTGGTAGAGGTTATATATCTTTTGATGGTAAGAATAATACTGATGATATCTTATACGTTGAAGGTTTAAAGCATAATATTTTGAGTGTTGGACAGATGGTTGACAAGGGATATGATTTGCAATTCAAGAATGGTAAATGCAATATTCTGAATGCCTCCGGTATAGAGATTGCAATAGGGACTAAGACTAAAGGTAATATCTTTCACTTAAATGCTGAAGATAAAAGTTGTTTGATTGCTCAGATAGATGAAAGTTGGTTATGGCGTAGAATGATGTGTCATGTTAATTTTGACTGCATGATAAGGATAAGTTATACTCAAGTTGTTAGAGATTTGCCTAAGATTGTGAAGCCCTCTAATCCGATATGTAAAGAATGTCAGTTGGGAAAACAGACAAGAACTTCATTTAAAAGTAAGTTTTATACATCTAATGGACTGTTAGATCTTGTGCATACTAACTTGTGTGGTCCTACAAAAGTGAGAAGCATGTAAGGTGACATGAATTTCATGTTGCTGATTGATGACCATCTAGAATGATGTGAGTGATTTTTCTAAGGGAGAAATTAGAAGCGTTGGAGAAATTCAAGATATTCAAAGCAAAGGTGGAGATTGAGACATCGTTGAAGCTGAAGTGTCTGATATCAGACAGAGGAGGAGAATTAACATCCAGTGATTTTGATACATTTTGTGAGAGGAATAGAATTAGAAGACAATTATATGCTCCTAGAACCCCTCAGTGGAATGGAGTTGTGGAGAGAAAGAACATAACAATTTTGAATGTTGTTAGGACGATGCTTATTGAGGGAAATGTTGCATAAACATTTTGGAAAGATGTTGTTAGCACTATTGTTTATACATTCAACTAGGTGCATATAAAAGGTGATTCCAGTAAGACTCCTTATGAGCTATGGTTTGGTCATGTTCCTATAGCTATATATTTCAAAGTTTTTGGAAGAAAACGTTATATCAAAAGAGATGAGGATATAGGAAAGTTTGATGCAAGATGCGATGAAGGATTTTTCTTAGGTTATTCTACTAAGAGCAAGGCCTACTGATATTACAGTAAGAGGTTGAAGAAGATAGTGTAAAGTGCAAATGTAAAGGTTGATGAATGTCATGGAAAATAGATCAAAGCATGCGGATATGAGATTGATGATAAGGATATTGTTTCTAATCCTACACAGACTGAGATCATAAAGTAGAATGCTCTGGTAGAGATAGTTAATTTAGATATTGTTGATGCCGATGAAGAAGTTCAAGAGTTTGAGAATCAAAACAATCAAAAGACTTCGAGGTATGTGAAATTGAATCATTCAGAGAATTAGATTATTGGTGACAAAAATAAAGGTGTGATGACTAGAAGAAGACTTGATGTTGAAGAGATATGTCTGATTTCCAAGAGTGAACCTAAAGATGTTGTTGAAGAATGTAAGGATGAGAACTAGATAAAAGCTATGGAGGAAGAGTTGAATTGAATTGAGAAGAACAATACATGGGAGCTTGTTCCGAGACCTAAAGACAAGAATGTGATTGGTACTAAATGGGTGTTCTAGAATAAACTGAATGAAGCTGGTGAAGTGGTAAGAAACAAAGTAAGATTGGTATGTAAGGGATGCTCTCAGATGGAAGATATTTATTATAAGGAAACTTTTTCTCTTGTAGCTAGAATTGAAGTTGTTAGATTTTTGCTTGCATATGCTGCTAACAAGAATTTAAAGGTATATCAGATGGATGTCAAGTCAGCCTTTTTGAATGGTGATCTTAAGGAGGAAGTCTACATTGAGAAACCAGAATGATTTTCATTTTTAGATGAAGCAAATTTGGTATGTAGATTGAAGAAAGCACCATATGGACTGAAGCAAGCCCCTAGAGCCCAGTATGCTAGATTAGATAAGTATTTGATGAAGTTGGGATTTTGTAAAGGTATTGTTGGCAATAACTTATACTTTAAAGTTGAGAATGATAATATTTTGATTATTGAAGTGTTTGTGGATGACATTATTTTTGGAGGAGATGATGATTTGAGTATGAAGTTTGTTGATGATATGCAATAGGAATTTGAGATGTCTGTGATAGGTGAGATGAAAATCTTCTTAGGATTGCAGATTACTCAAACCGAAAAAGGTATTTTCATTTCTCAATCTAAGTATGTGAAGAAACTGTTGAAGAAGTTTGGGTTAGCTGATTCTAAACCTATTGGAACTCCTATGGTGACTAGATGCAAGTTGTCTAAGCAAGATGAATCTCATAAAGTTAATCAAACCTTGTGTAGATCTATGGCTGGTGGATTGTTGTACCTGACTCATACTAGACCAGATATCATGCATGTTGTTTGTCTTTGTGCCAGATTTCAAGCCGATCCTAAAGAGACTCATGTTACTATTGTGAAGAGGATTTTCAAATATTTGAAGGGGAATGTTGATTATGGGTTGTGGTATCCGAAGAATGATGATTTAATGCTATGTGCTTATACTGATGTTGATTGGGCAGGCGATGTAGATGACTAGAAGAGCACTACTGGTGGAGCTTTCTTTTTGGGAAAGAAGTTGGTTTCATGGGCAACTAAGAAACAAGATGCTATATCTCTATCTACTATTGAATTTGAATGTAGTGTTGCTACTAGCTACTGTACGTAGGTAGTTTGGATGAAGCAGATGCTAAAAGACATTAAAGTTGTGTATGATGAGTCTACTATTATTTATTATGACAATTCAAGTTCTATTAATATTTTCAAGAATCCGGTACTGCACTCTAAAATAAAGCATATATCGATTAAGTATCGTTTCTTGAAGGAGAAAGTCAGTGATGAGGAAGTTAAACTGGAGTATGTATCTACCAAGGATCAAATTGCAGATGTTTTCTCTAAGCCTTTTCCTATAGATGCATTTGTGTATTTGAGAGACAAGTTCGGGGTCTTTGCCTCTCTTGATGAAAACTAGGTGCATGGAGATGCATCAATTCGGTGGACTTCATAGTCTTATCTTCTTTTCCAGGTTGATGAGTTGATGCTGCTACTCAGCTGGGGTAGTTAGTGTATGGTTCAAAGTTAGAGTTTATCTAGTTTGGGGAGAGAAGATTTATTTTTTTATGTCCTTGGCATTGTTGTCAAAGGGGGAGAGAAGCATGTGAAAAACTACCTTATCTTTGGAGCTTTGTGTGCATGATCTTAGGGGGAGTTTGTTGGAGTTTGCTAGTGTTGATTTAATCCTTTGCATTGATTTTTTTTCACATTCATATGTTGCCATCAATGCTAAAGGGGGAGATTGTTGGATATTATTGTTGCTAGGATATGTTGTTGCCATTGATGTAAACATATTCCTGTGTTTTGGTGTTGCAAAGAAATGTTTTGTTGATCCGGTGATTGTAGTGAGTTGATCTGGTTGGTTTATCTATTTTCTATGTTGAATCAACTAGAGATACTTCATTCTTTATTGATTCCATGATGCTATGTGATGATTTGATCGAGTTGTGGATTTTGGTATGGAGATTGGTTTTTAGTGTTCAGTATTGCAATGTTCTGGTGTTTGATCCATTGTTCTTTAGTATGATCATATCTAGTGTTGCGGATTTGGGAGAGTGTTTGGGATGTTCTTGTGTATCTTCATTTTAGATCGTTCATGATTTGATGCTCTGCAAGCTATCTTTCTTGTCCGAGTTGTTGTTATTAAGTGTTCTTGAGTGTTAACATGTTGACTGATGAAGATTTGATTATGTGGTGTTGGTGAAGCGATTGCGGATAGTTCTAATGTGCTTGTTGGTGTTTCCTAATCATGTCCTATTTGTTCTGATGGTCCTCATTGATCATTGTGTGTGTTCTTGATGATCTTATGGGTCCGGTGATATTCTTTGTGTTATGTGGTATTCTTGGTGGTGTAACGTGTTGTGGTTGATCTTGGCGAGGTTTCCGGTGGTGGTGTGCATTTGAGGAGCTGATTTAGGTCCATGCTATGTTGTCTATGACATTGTATTGGTTTGGTTGTTGATTTATGTATTGTGTGGTGTAATTTTCTAATTAGGTGTTAAGGGTTTGGTCGACCTTGTAGTCAAGGTTGATGATTTATATAAATGGGTGTAATATTTATGTAATTGGTGGTTCGGTGAGGTGTTGTTGGTGAGTCTACATTACCAGAGAGTGGTGTATGTGCAAACAAGTGAATTCATCTTTCGGTGTGGTGTATTGAGCAACATGTGGTGCAGGGCAGACATTTGAGCTTAGCCGGAATTGTCATCAAGCATTAGCAGATGCTATTCTTGCAGTTCATCTTTGCTAGATTGTAGTCCGAACATATTTGTAAGGTAGTGAACCTTCCCTGATTGTTGTAGTGTTTTGGGTCATTTTAATTTGAGCAGTGAGCTCTAGGCAGTGTGCCTGAATGCATGTGCATTCCCTATTGTAATATTTACACTTCTAATGCATAGTATCATCTCATTGTGGGTAGGTTCCCACTATGGTTTTTCCCTTGACCGGGTTTTCCATGTCAAAATATTGGTGTTATGTTTGTTGCTATTATTGTTGTTATCTTTCTTTTTGCTACAATTGATCAGATTTGAGATAGCGCTTAATTTGTTTAATCTGGTGAAATCCAATTCACCCCCCCCTCTCAGTTAACCTTCCTTGTTGTTGCCAAAAAAATCATCATCCATCATCAAATATTATCACCTTGTTGTATGGTGAAGAGCAGTTTGCATTCCTCAATCCTAAGGAGAAAATCAACTAGATACCAAGGGTGGACACTTCCACTTCAAGATCAATTGGAGGAAGAGAAGAAATAAGGTATAGCAGGGTTATTTGTACGATTTAATGCTTTATTGTGAGATATTTTATATTGCATGCATTTGATCTTTCTAACCTTCTTTTCCTCATCCTCAAATGCTTCAATAAGGAATATAATGCTATTGAAAAACCTATGTCCTGTTATGAAATTTGAATGTATAAATAACCTAGGCAAAAGGACTTTTCTTAGTAAATGTGGGTGTCAATTTTATTGGGATTTTGTATGAATGAATCCACACAAAATTATGGCTATGCCTAACATGGCTAATTACTAATTTGGATAAGTATGTTTATGATTTACATGAAATTGAGTGAATTTAAAATAATGAAAAGGGTGTTAGGCGATTGAATTAGTAAACCCTTAGTGATAGATATAAACATTATTTAATTGAATTTATTGCACAATCATGGAATTGAGAATGATTCAATTTATTGGTTGAAATTTTAGTATCTAATCATGCTAAAAATTAGTTTTTAAACAACTAGGAAACTTGTTTTACTATCTCTGTATTGTAAATTTATCACATTTCTAAGTAAATTAATAGAGAATATTTAGAATGGACTTGGGAAGAGTCTTGAGTAGAAATTTTTGAGAAATTTTGCTTATGAAAAAATCATAGATGAAGGACTACATTATAGAATTTCTCTAATGTCTTAAAAATTGCACTAGAGTTTGTGAATTGCTCTATTATCCCTTAATCACTCTAGTGTGTACTAATTTTGCTAAGGCCTATCAAAATCTCTAGTGTCTATGAAATGCACCAGTTTCCTTGAAATGTGATGTAGTTTGAATTAACTAGTAAATTTGAAAATGACCCATAGTTCCATGATGTTTAATAGTCCATAATTTAACTATATGAGTAGAAAAATGTCAATAGACATTGTTGAGTGTTTTTCTTCAACAAGTTGGTTAGGATGAGATTTTTCTTAACGTTGCATGCAATTTAAACTTTGTTCAGTAATCTAATATTTCCTTAGTGATCTAAAAATCAATTGGTTATAAGGTGGAAGAATATCTCGAGATCCTCAACACCTTTTTCTTACTATGTGACCTTACATATCTTGGTTAATATTAAGGTAATAGTATTGGGTGAACTCACAATAATGGTTCCCACTTTTTTGCCACTTTTGACACTGAGATGAACAATTTTAAAATAATCTTCAACTTCCGACGAACTTTTAAACTATTAAGAATTTGAAGATGATGTAAATTAGTGATTTGTATAATTTTGTCTGTTATTCTGTATATATTTTTTTCAAATTTTTTTGAAGGATTTTTTTTAAATTTTTCCATCTCCCTCGAAAAGTAGTTTTTTACAACAAACAACATTTTTTAAGAGTGACATGCCTCCCGAAATGCATAACTTTTTTTATAAAAATGATTAAAACTCAATTCTTTCGAATTTTAGTTTGTAACATCAATATCCAAGGCTTGTAGTTGGTTTGATAGTGATATGTTCAATATTTTTCATTTTATTAAGTTTTGAAGTCCGACTAGTCATAATTCAGACATAGGTTTACGTTTGAACACATAACTTATTCTATATATATCGAAATTCAATTTTTTTCTTTTGTTAAAGAAGACATCAATACCCAGGGCTTAGATAATTTTCATAATTTTTTTTAATTAGTTTCCTATTTTTCCCAATGCGTTGAATAGAGAAGTTCATGTTCGGTGAAAAACCTATATTTGGTAAAATTAAAAAAACAAGTTCATAATAAACTCAATATGTAATAAAATTATATTCATTGGAAAGCTTGCTTCGAGGACTATAATACTACATTTTGGGTTGTCAAGATCATTCCATTTGAGCCTTCAACCAGAGGTTTCAAGGCCAAAAATCTGCAAAAAAATGTAGAAATCTTCAGAGAAGTGTTAAAAAAGGGGTTCGAACGAAGGGGGGTTCAAGCGAACCCCCCATTTTTAGGGGGGTTCGAATGAAGGGGGTTCGATCGAACCCCCGCGCTATAACTGAAAAATGACATAAATGGGCATTTAAGGTGCTTCGCTCGAAAGATGGGGTTCGAGCGAAGTGGGGTCTTCGCTCGAACCCCAAAGGGTATTCCGTTCGAACACCCCCACTTCGCTCGAACCCCCCGTAAACAAAATTTTCCACTTTCGTCAATTTCCTTCGTTGGCAAAAGTAGGAACCAGCTTTGTGAGTTCACCCTATTATATTGGAGTTAGAAAAATTAGGATTTCTCAACTTAGATGGATCCATCTTGACATCACTTTCTATGCTTCATATCCAGTACATTTGAAGAACACCACCCGCTTAAGATAGTATTGCATGATAATTTGAGCCTTCTCTTATCACCATAGATTCACATCACATAAGCACTAGTGATCTCATTAATTGATGGTCCATAAGTTGTTTTGAACATTATTGATCACCTTTCATCACTAGAGCTAGGAAATTCCTTATATGAAATATTTTGGTCTAAATTGGTAATGTGTATATTTGTTCCACCTAGTGAGGTGGTGTTCTTTGTGCTTTCTATGATTAGCTTTATTTCTTACGTGAGGTAGTTAGTACATAGGTACACTACATAGCTAAAAGTTGACATCCTGGTGTGGTATGATACATTTATGAGTAGCTAGTATGAAGTCATATTGTGATGTTATTTTGTGTGAATGTTATTATTGTTGTTGTTAAAATTATTGTCATGCTTTAAAAAAAATTTGCCTTTTAAAAGATTTAAGTTGTACAAATTTAAATTTTTTAAAAATTATTCTTTCACAAAGAGTTAAGTAAGCCTTAGGTGCTAAAAGGAAATGCAATGTCCAACAATAAGAGAGGGAAAATTGAAAGTTTAGGTTTTGTCTTTAATATTTCACCATGTAGCATGAGAAGAGAAGGAGATTTTTGTTGTTTGGTGCTAAATAATTCATGGAGGTTGTGGCATGGCACAATACCAACATTTGGTTACTTAATTTTCTCCCATGTTTTTAGTTTTTTGGAGTGAAGGGTTAGAAGTGAATAATTGTAAATACGTAAAATGTTTTAAATTCAATAATAAAACAACATACTCTTTATTCTTAAATAAACTCGTAATTCCTTTAATAAGTCTATTATCTTCCATTATTCCATTCTTAGCTCTAAATGATCATTCCATTGATATCATAACATACACGAGATTTCTATAAAGAGATTAAGATTCTTTATTCAATAGGAAAATGCAGTAGTATCTCAATCATCTCTACGTACAATACTTGGGCCTTTCTAATGCCTTAAATTCAAATAACAAGAAAATATAAAGTAAAGGATGAGATGTGTCCTTTGATCTGTAATCCGAGCTATCTTCAATTGAATCTTTAGAATGAAGATGAGAACAAGATTCAGGTGCTTTTCCACCCAACCTTGAAGCTTACACTTCCCCTGAATTCTTGGTCAATCAAGAATACCCGACCCTGCATGAATTGCTTAGCAAAAAGAATTCGATAGACAAGATGTAATCTGGTGCGTGCCTAGAATGAGACATGCATTTTCAATTTTCCAATTCCATAAAGAAACAAGCAAGATCAATCTAGGATATGGTAGAGAGCATAAAATATATCCATCTATTTCAATGGTCAATAAGTTACTCAGTCGAGCATAATTCCATGCATAGAAATAAAATATAGTTTGGAAAAGCAAACTATTCTCTCTATGATTCCACATTCGGCACCCATCCCAGAAGGTAACTTTCCCACAAACACAAAACATATCTAGCTTTTCTAGTATTCATATGAAATCAAGAGAAGTACATAGAAGACAATCTTTCTTTTCTCAAGTCTAGCTTCCCATTTCTTGCATGATAAAATTACAATCTTTAAGGAAAACAACCTTTTGTTTAAGAAATAAAGAGGAAACAATCTTTCGTTTACAACCAATTGCATCTAATAAGAAAACAATCTTTTGCTTCTATCTTTTCAAGTAAATCAAGAATAAGTGTTAAAAATAAGAAGTTGTAACACATGTATGCATATTTAGCATATAGATAAAGTAAAATTTAGGAATAGAAATTATGAGTACACATTCTTTTAACTTTTCTCATAAAATCTAAATAGCGTAATCATGCATCTTATGGTTTCAAATTTCTAAGTTTAGAGTACAAAAGTTTTCTAATTTTCCACATGTTTTTGTCTATCTACTTCTTTTCTCGAATTTGTTTCTAACATATGTTTTCCATAATCTAAAATGATAATTATAATTTGCACATACCTATATGGCTTTTTCAAACAAAATTTCATATAATCATTGTGACATTTAATGCAAGAAACTAATTCAGAAAATAAACTCTTTTCTTTACTATAGATCTTAAACATTCAAATCTCAAGATAATTCTATTCTTATTCTCTATTAATAAAACACATTATTGCTCGTTTAAGAGCCTACCTCTAAAATTTGAACCAAGCTTGATATGCTCAATGATAATCTTCTCCAAATTTGTCTGCAATTTGTCTAGATTTCCAATCCTCTATGCTATTTAATCCCTTGAGTTCTCTCTTCTCTATTCTTTCACCTCTCTTCTCTATTTACTATCCTTTTTCTCTATTCTATCCTTACTAATTTTCTGAAGATTTCTTACTGACTTTTCCCCAAAACCGTCTATTCTCTCTTTGTCTTTTTCTGTGTATATTCTTCTTCTTCTTTTTTTGACTGTGTATCATTGTTATTGTTCTTTTTTTCTCCAATTCAACATTCTATATATACTGATCTAGTCTATATTTATTCCTATTTTTGGGCCAATCTTAAAGAGTGGTGGACTGTTATATCTAACACCTCTGCTTTACATTGTTTTAGTAATAGTTTCATTTGAATTCGAACTCTGTTATAAACTAGCAGTTCTCATTGCAGTGAAGGCGTATCACCCCCCCACATATGACTTTGTGCTTACTGATCGTGGCCAAGTGTTACGCTGACTAACAAATGTCACTAGGTTTCGATTATATTCACCCCCAACAGCTCATGTATCATGCAACTTTGGCTTCCCCACGTCGATAATCTGTATTCAACCTGCAGTCCATGTTCCACTCAAACACTAAGTGTTTGTTAGTTGAATGGCCGATTAATATCGACTCCCTTGCAATTTGATTCCAAGTATTAGTGGCATATCATTTGAGTTCATTATTATCGTGTGTTTGTTCATGCCACGTAACTATTTGTTCAATGCATGTGAAAGTGGAGGTTTGAGTGGGTAGTCGGTAGCAATACCGACTCCCTTCCTATCATTAATGGGGGTAGTTGATGTTACTAATGACTCCCTTCTGTTCTAAACAAAAAAAGTGTGTTACTTTGCATAGTCGATACATTATCGACTCCTCCTTGTAATACAATATGCTTTGATATTAATTACATGCTATTTATAAGTCCGCCAAAGAGAATTTTATATATATATATATATATATTATTATATTATAATTATATACATATATACATGTATATGATCGAATCGCATTTTGAACTCACACACACACACACAAACACATATACTATTATAAAAATACAAAAGTGAACACATAAGTACAATATTTCATGCAATTACACATATCTATACACAAAGAATGTGCAATTACACATATCTATACACAAAGAATGTACATCTCTATGATCAATATCTATAGTTAATCTTCTTTTAACAATGTTAGAATAAATCGTACTTTTAAAATAAAGAAATGTCATTTAATATTAGTCATATGAAATCCATCATTCGAATTTGAACAAACACCCAATTAAAGTTATATAAATCTTCAATCTTTGCAAAATGAAAATACACATTCTAAAGTGGTGTGTGAGATTCCCATCTATTCTAGCAAAGTCCAAGAGCTAAAACAACTCTACCTGAACCATGTTCTCTCCTTCACACGCGTTCACCTATTCCTGCATTCACTTGCACTCAATTTCTCATTAGTGATGATGATCCCAATTTTATAACAAAAATAATATTGATCATTCAATTGCATGTAAATCATTTCATTGCATTTGATCTCCTATCTTATTTCACTAACAATTCTATTTTCATTTTATTTCAATTTCATAAATGAAAAATAAGCATTTTTTCATTATTTTCCTAATAAAATAATTATAGATAAATATGGTTTGTGACAATAATGAAATGATTGTGTAGAAGTTGAAAGATTTATCCTCTATTTTGGCATGGATAATATACTTTATTGTCCCTATCTAGGGCACGTTGTAGAAATAAAGAGAGGATTCATGACACATTTCCAGGTATCTTTGTTTTTGTTTCATGTATTGAGTTTTTTCGCTTTAGAAGTTAAAAAAATATCTCATGAAGGCAAAAGGTCTAATGAAAGAAAAAGATTCAAGAATATAAACCCAGAGATGAAGGTCTTAATGAGAAGCAATACAAAGTTGATTGAAATGAAAAATCTATTCCTTTGTCTCAATCTCAATAGTTTATTTTTTGTCACGACCATCATGAATTCCTTCTGGAGTGGAATATGACAGTTTGGGAGCAAAATAATGCACAATCCTATAAAATATGATAACAAGTGCCAAGAGAATGGTGTCAAAAAATAGCAATGAATTTGCATAAATAGACGTTGAGAATAACTTTATAATAGTGAGAATCTTACCTTATTAATAGTCATGCCCATGATAGTACCATCGTGGATATGAAGCAAGTGACAACTAAGTCAAATATCCAAAATATAGTCAATAAAAAGCCAAAGAAAGTCATTAAGTGACTAAGGTTGTGATAGGCTTAGGGGAATGTAAATGTTGCAAGAGATTGTCAAGCAAAGGAAAAGGTAGATGATATTCTAAGGTCCAAGACAAAGTCAGAGCTAATTGTTTTAAAAGAAAAGGTAGAAGAGAGGTAATGAGAAAGAAAAAAAAGCACATGAAAGACAAGTAACAATAGCAAATGGAACAAGTCAATAAGCTAAGAGACTTTAAAAGATAAAAAATGATCATAGAGACTTCTAAGGGATAATTCCATGAGTGATGACAATGCTAACAAAACCACAAAAGAAAAAAAAGAATAATATGTCAATTAATATCTTGTGGAAAGAAGGCTAAAAACCTTGTTAAACAATGAACTACTTAGTAATGTCATAAGGGATTTGTCACATTAAGAAAGGGAATAAATTGACAGAGAAACTAATGCACAAGCATAAAAAAGTGAAAGAAAATTGAGACATGAAGCATTAAAGGATTTTTTTCTTGAAAAATGGCATGAAATGTTATAAGACACTATATAAGAAAAGTTGTAGGGTGTAGATCATAAACAATTCCCTAATTTAGAGGCACTATAAAGACCTGTGATGAAAGAAGTTAAGATGATAATCAGCCATCAATGGGGCTAGTAATATATGGTAATAGAGGTTGGTATTGTTTTGTTTCTCAAATTGACTTTGAGAATTGTGTAAGAGTGTAGCGTCGTAAATTGTACGCACTTGCTAGGGTGGTACAATTTTGCACCTAGTTTAGCACCCGCCTTGGCGCATTTTGCATTTTGCATTGCATTTCCCCTTTAGCACTTAATTAATGAAACTAATTAGGTCTAAGGTTCTATTTCATCATTTTCCACATCATAAAGTTGGGCCCTTTCATTAAAGTGTGCCCTTTTCATTTTATTCCTCCAATACATCATTTAATCAAAAACCCTAATTAGGTCCTATTTCGAACTTGGGGGCTTGATTTCGGGGGTCAAAACATCTCGAAATCACCTGTAACTTTGGGATTCTCTCTAAAATCATCATATCCGACGACCCTGAAAATTTGGTGAAAAGTTGTCGGGACCATGGCGCTCGGAGTGCACATGGTCCCGGACATTTTTCCCGAAATTTTAGGAGTGCGATCCAATCATAAAATAAAGCTTAACCCCAAGAAATTGGCAGGAGATTCAATCTCTAGGTCAGCCAAAAGTTGAAATTAAGACCTAGGGTTTCATCTATAAAAGCTCTCTTTCTTCATTTGAAAGGATCCAAATTTTTGGCTTTAAAGGACCTTCTATGCAGCGAAAGAGCAGATATTTGAAGACTTCAACAACATTCAACATCCATCTATCAAGCATTTATCAATTTCATTCATCCATTTAGGGCTTGGAAGACATTGAAGAACAATAGGAGATTACCGACTGAAGATTGGCTTGTACTCCTCCCTTGAGGGTTGGGTATGATTTCATGTTGTTTTCATGTCTTTGCATAAGCTTCAATATATCCTTTATTCATGCTTTAGATCACTTTGCATCTTGATCTAGAGCATTTACATTATCATTTACAAGCAATTAGGGTTTACTTTCTAGGTTGCTCTAGTTTGCTTACTTGCATTTTAGGATCTTGCACACACAAAAGGTCTGCACACACAATACATTTTACAATACAACTTGGCTATTCGTGGAGGTGGAAATCACCGAAGCGGGGGTTTGACTAAGGAAAAACCCTATATAGCCACCCAAACACCTTTTCAGATATAAGTGCAGGTTTTGGGTCTCGGACGACGCCACAGGTTGCAGATCCGGGAGAAGCAGACTGAGATCGACCTTCCCACCAAATTTCAGAGCAAAAGACCAGGACAGGGGCGTGGGGCGCCCTGGTCCTACCAGGACAGGGGCGCTGGGCACCCTAGTCCCTGGGACAGGGGCGCTGGGCGCCCTGGTCCTCCTGACAGACAACATTTTCAGCATTTTTTGACAGCTTTTCAAAGTGCAAAACAACAGTTTCCGGAGCAGTTTCAAGGGCAGAATCAGGACAGTGGCGCCCGCGCCCCCGTCTCGAACATTTTCAGTCAGATTTTAACTCCAGGTACGCATTTACATTCTTGTCTTGTCCTTGTGTTTACAGCTTTCCATTGTTTAAGTTCAATTCTGCAATCTTGTTATTAGTTCATACTTGCACTTTGGGGTTATGAATTGAACTTGCATCATTTCATCTTTCAATTGCAACAAAGGAATAGAAATCCTAATAGGTAGCCTGTGGCTCTCTCTTCCACAAGAAGAAGTAGCCAATTGTGTGATACCTTTAGGCTCTTTCGTATTCCACAAATGTGTGATTGAAAGTGAGATTAGGGCATGTTTGCTTAGTGTCACTTTTTCCCCCACACATTTTTCATATAGCTACCCTCAAATTTTCATCACCTTCCTTAGTAAGCATTAGGTGATTTTGTGATCTAACATGTGGTTTTGTAGGTTGTGGTTCCTAACTGAGTACTGCAGATACCGCTGGGGGCTTCGTTCGAAAGACTTATGGATATATCCTTTTTCAAATAATGTTTACTTTTCTGTACTTTATCTTGCATATGCACGTAGTGTTCATATGACCGCTAAAGTGGGGGCTAAATGTAGCGTCGTAAATTGTACGCACTTGCTAGGGTGGTACAATTTCGCACCTAGTTTAGCACCCGCCTTGGCGCATTTTGCATTTTGCATTGCATTTCCCCTTTAGCACTTAATTAATGAAACTAATTAGGTCTAAGGTTCTATTTCATCATTTTCCACATCATAAAGTTGGGCCCTTTCATTAAAGTGTGCCCTTTTCATTTTATTCCTCCAATACATCATTTAATCAAAAACCCTAATTAGGTCCTATTTCGAACTTGGGGGCTTGATTTCGGGGGTCAAAACATCTCGAAATCACCTGTAACTTTGGGATTCTCTCTAAAATCATCATATCCGACGGCCCTGAAAATTTGGTGAAAAGTTGTTGGGACCATGGTGCCCGGAGTGCACATGGTCCCGGACATTTTTCCCGAAATTTTAGGAGCATGATCCAATCATAAAATAAAGCTTAACCCCAAGAAATTGGCGGGAGATTCAATCTCTAGGTCGGCCAAAAGTTGAAATTAAGACCTAGGGTTTCATCTATAAAAGCTCTCTTTCTTCATTTGAAAGGATCCGAATTTTTGGCTTTCAAGGACCTTCTATGCAGCGAAAGAGCAGATCTTTGAAGACTTCAACAACATTCAACATCCTTCTATCAAGCATTTATCAATTTCATTCATCCATTTAGGGCTTGGAAGACATTGAAGAACAATAGGAGATTACCGACTGAAGATTGGCTTGTACTCCTCCCTTGAGGGTTGGGTATGATTTCATGTTGTTTTCATGTCTTTGCATAAGCTTCAATATATCCTTTATTCATGCTTTAGATCACTTTGCATCTTGATCTAGAGCATTTACATTATCATTTACAAGCAATTAGGGTTTACTTTCTAGGTTGCTCTAGTTTGCTTACTTGCATTTTAGGATCTTGCACACACACAAGGTCTGCACACACAATACATTTTACAATACAACTTGGCTATTCGTGGAGGTGGAAATCACCGAAGCGGGGGTTTGACTAAGGCAAAACCCTATATAGCCACCCAAACACCTTTTCAGATATAAGTGCAGGTTTTGGGTCTCGGACGACGCCGCAGGTTGCAGATCCGGGAGAAGCAGACTGAGATCGACCTTCCCACCAAATTTCAGACCAAAAGACCAGGACAGGGGCATGGGGCACCCTGGTCCTGCCAAGATAGGGGCGCTGGGCGCCCTGGTCCTGCTAGGATAGGGGCGCTGGGCGCCCTGGTCCTCCTGACAGATAGCATTTTCAGCATTTTTTGACAGCTTTTCAGAGTGCAAAACAGTAGTTTCCGGAGCAGTTTCAGGGGCAGAATCAGGACAGTGGCGCCCGCGCCCCCGTCTCGAACATTTTCAGTCAGATTTTAACTCCGGGTACGCATTTACATTCTTGTCTTGTCCTTGTGTTTACAGCTTTCCATTGTTTAAGTTCAATTCTGCAATCTTGTTATTAGTTCATACTTGCACTTTGGGGTTAGGAATTGAACTTGCATCATTTCATCTTTCAATTGCAACAAAGGAATAGAAATCCTAATAGGTAGCGCATGGCTCTCTCTTCCACAAGAAGAAGTAGCCAATTGTGTGAAACCTCTAGGCTCTTTCGTATTCCACAAATGTGTGATTGAAAGTGAGATTAGGGCATGTTTGCTTAGTGTCACTTTTTCCCCCACACAAAGAGCCAAGGGATTATTTAGATGTTTGATTAAAATGTGTTGAGATCTTTCACCCCTAAAAGAGAGATATGGACTTGAAGTGAAGAAAATGATGGAAATCAAGGGAAGTCCTAAAGATAGTCCAGTGATCCAAGAAGAAAACAATAAGGTTGGAGGTTACAATCATCAAAGTCAAGGTTAAGAAGAAACTTACATACCATTGGGTGTATGATATATCATAAAGGAGAGTCCAATAAGTATCCAAATAATCAATGAGCTAATAATCACAAAATATCCATGCAAGGTATGGGTTAGTACAACGAATACAATCATCATAGAACAAGGGATGTTAGTCATGATAGAAGGTTCAAATATCATAATCATAAGAGGGATATGTTATGGCTTGTTAAGGAGAATAGGGATTTGTTAAGAGGAAAATATGTCCCCTATAGGTAAAGAGTACAATCCATGCATTTAAAGAGTATGAAAGGCAAAGGGTGGAGGTTTAGAAAAGATAATGAGAGAATAAGCAATGGATATATCCATAAAGAAATAGAGACTTAAGGGACATTCATGTGAAGAGATAGAAAAAATGATGGTGAATAGCTATAACTATGGATTGCCATAATAGTCATAATGTGACAAATATAATATAGGACAGTGAGAAGATGAAGAAGATAATACTTGTGACCATTTGAGGAGGTTATGTGTTAAGCCTTCAAAATATAGAAAAGACATGGCAAGCCTACTTGGAAATGATGCATCATAGTATACTCTAAAGCAACCTTGTGACAATCAATATAAAGATGAGTAAAGAATGCTTATTACTTTCAAAAGGTGTTATCTTTTAGTCACCATAAAAACTCTTCATGTTCAAATGACAGATACCATGTGAAAGGGGAGAAATTAAGATAAAGGTGTGATGTTTAACAATCAATATGAAAATCCACATATAAAATATGGCCATAGAAATAAATGTTGGACCTGTTGTAGTATCAAAGTTACAAGGCACAATCATGACAAAGTAAATGTAATGACTTGAGAGTTGTTCATGATAGTGAGTTATTTCTTGAGGGTAGGTTTTTAAACCCATGTGTAAAAGTTGAAGAAGAGATAGATAGATAGAGTCTAAAAAAAAATTAGTTTAAAATATTGGATTGCAAAGTATTAAATATTGTAGCACCATTTGTTTTTATCGATTTTGTGTGCTAAATATTTGACTTTGGTTTGGACTGATTCATATGCTATGGTACTATTAATTTTGAAATCTTGGTAGGGTTATACATCATCTTAGCTGGAGGAGCTTAAACTATAAGTTTATGTCAAATGTGCTAAGGTAATAATGGTTTGGAAAAGAGGCACATCCTTTTAAGAAACCTAAATATCAAGAGGCCTATATGAAAATTTAACAAGATGAATAGAATGAGATAGTTCTTAATGAGCAATATATCTATGAGGAGGAATTAGAATCCAATATAGATCCATGTCTATGAAGAGGCTTGAATTAGAAGAGACTTGCAAAATTATAGAACAAGGCAATCACGAAGTTTTCATAACAATGCACAAAAGAATGGACAAATGTTGATTACAAAGAAAAAATGATAGTGACTAGTGTTGTAGAGAGATGGAGGAGGTCTTAGTATGGATGACACGTGGGAAAATCCATGCCCTAGGAGGTATCCTATGCCTGAGGAGGTTTTCTAAACATTCCAAACTCTTTTGCACATGCTCTATAAGCTTGGATGATGAGGTTTTGATAATTTCAATGGATTGATTGGGTAGTTGAGTAAGTGGAGAACATCTAGGGAGGTTGATTAATTTTTTCAAGTAGTTGATAAGTTTGAGGAAGCCATTTTGTCCCAGTTTGAGCTTGTTGAGGGCATCTAGGAGTTGATTTAGGAGCATCATTAATAAAGGGGTCAAAGTGGAATACTTTTCTTCATGAATCCATAATATTGGAGTAATTTTGAGGCCTCAAAAGTAGAGAAAAATAAGTTGGAGACCCAAGGGAGTTTTGACCAAGCAAAGAAATGTAACACATCCCTTTCTTGTCTTTTCTTCTCTTAGCATACACTCCTTTCTTGTAGTAGGATATTACATAACATGAAGCTCACCCTTAGGATTCATTTCTAAGTTATTTCTTGTTGTTCAGGATAAGAATTGTAACCTAAAACAAGGTTCCTTCTTATCTATTTTGTATTGCAACTCATTGTTACTCAATTTAAGATTGAGAAGCAAAAATTTTCATATTTGTACAAAGTTACATCGTAAGACCTTTTACCAATAGAAATTAAGTTTTATTCAACCTTCTTAGAGATATTTATTGTGAAAATTTATTCTAGATGGTTGATGTAACCTTGCGATGATATGTTTTCTCCTTTATTTTCATCTCATCGTCATTGCCTTTATGCAAAAAGATGTATATTTTTATAGTTTATTATTTGTGTTAATCAACTAGGGATAGAGGTTAAGTTGTGATAAATCTTAAAACTCCTTAATAGTATCCTTAGTATTTTTTGTTGGCAAAAGACACTGCATAGATGATTAGATGTTGTCATTGATGACAACTGGAGATAGATATTCCATCCGCAGTTCTTGATTTGTTCATATCGGAAGACATATTGAGCTATGGTGAGGTTCGGTGAGTTTGAATAGGCCATCTGGTTGTGTACATTGTTTTGGTTGGTACTTAATTTTGGTTGAAATTTTTATGTTGTGGATCTCAAAGAAGCATTGTGGATGTGTAATCTACCTTATTCTAGGTTTGTGACCTCCGGTGATGATTCTTGAGTAAGTTGGAAGGTTTGGTTTATGGGTTTTTGGTTAGAACAATGTTCATCAATAGTAACGTGTGGATATTCATTGTGCGGATCGTGCAAAGTAATTTCAGTGACAGTTGTGTGTTTGAGGATGATTAGCCAACATGTGGGAAGCGCGTGGAAAATTCTTTTTGGTCCGCACATGCATTTGAGTTTGGATTGAGCCGACTTGGTATACACGTTTCATTTGTGTGTTATGTGTTTTTTGGCCGATATAAAGAAGGCATAATTTGATGTTGTGGATATAAAAGATCGATGGATATGATCATTTTTGGTATCGTTGTTTATGTGGAAATTTGTTGTGAGTGGTTGTGCAGAGTTTCATGTGCGCATGTGAAGGACTTGTGCTCCGGTATTGCACAGAATAGTAGAACAGAGCAGTGTAGCAGAGCTGAGTAAGATTGTGTATTTTGTGCTTTACCATAACTACACTCAGACATTTGTTGATGCTATTCAATAGTTCAAATATTCTTGTAATCTTTGTAGTCATTTTGTAAGATAGCGAGCCTTCTGAGGTTGTAGCCTCTATTGTAATTTGAGCAGTGAGCTCTAGGCAATGTGCCTGAATGCATGTGCATTCCCCTTATGTAATATTTCTATGCTTCCAGCAGAGTATATTAATATTGTGGATCTCAATTCCACCGTGGTCTTTCCCTTAACTGGGTTTCCACATAAAAATCCTGGTGTTATGGTGTTGTGGATATTTGCTTTATGTGTTTGCATCTTTCTTTTGTTCAGTTGCATTAAGTGGTTGAAGAATCAGATTAAGAATATTAAAATTTGTAGAATATTGATTCAACCCCCCTCTCAATGTTCCTTGATTCCAACACTTATAACCTAGTTATGAAGCACTTTTGTAAAATACATAGATGAATTTTTTTGAGTTGTGTATGTTTTATTTTAAGAAATTGGTCATATCGTGTGTCTAAAACAACAAAATATGTCTTGAAGCTAATTTGGTGCATCACCGTATTAGTCTTAGTTTTAGTTCAAGCTACTTTCTATCATTTTTACTAGTATGTAGAAGTATCTAGTCCAATTTAGGTGATTGCACCAGGGAACCATCCGTCCCTAGAGATTCACTCCACTCTACATGCAACCCATAGGCCTTGGAGTGATTCCATGTTTCACCAGATGACTAAATAGAGCATTTAGCTAGGGTGCAATTTGATTAACAACAATTGTAATTATGTTTTGCTTTTTGTTTTCAATATTTCTTATGTGTTGGGTATTTAAAATGGTGTGTTGTAAAGTCTTGATGGGTTTAGTATGTTTTTTATGCTATGAACTTATGTTATGAATTTAGAACTTAATTGAGTTTCTTGATATGTGGTTTTGAATGAATAGCTATGTATTTGTTAAGATTAATGAATCAATCAGATAATCGTCAGTGTCAAATGTATTTCACACTTTTAGGTTATTAGTTGAATACTTCATTATTAGATTGAAGGTTATGGACAAAGCTAACTTTTTATAATGTGGGTTCAATATTCCCTAATGGAAAAGTAGAGCTCAAAGTGATTAACTTGCAAGTCCACATAGAAGTCCTTGATGTTTTTATATTATATATTGTGTAAATACCAATTTTGCATATGTAGTAAGTTGGCTCATGACCTACATTGTGATTATTATAATTATTAATGACGATTGTAGTTCTTGACCCATTATATATTTGATTATGTAAGTTGTATGATTTTTGTACTTGTGATATTATAAATCTATGGAAATCACTTTATTAATTTTTAAGATTATTTTACATGCATAGGGTGGGATTAACGTTGTTATTGTTGCTAAACTAAAGATATATTTCTAGCCACTTTTTGGGGTTTGATACAATAAGAAGTTTCAAAGCAAGGCATGAACATCTACCAAATCAAGATTCAAGAGATACTTTAATTATATGTTGTGGCTACAAGTATCATAGGAGGCAAGAATTTGGTTGCAAGTATACTCAAAATAGATATGTTGAAAAGGCTTTAGGAATTTTCAACCAAATTTGAGTGTCAATCATAAAAAACAAACTTAGTAACCTCTACCAGCATTCTCATGTATTGCGTCAAGATGGGATTTGAAGAACACAATTTGAACACCTATCAAAGAATAGAAGGAGAAATGAATTAGATGTTGTAGTTAAATATACTCTATTATGCACATATATTGCAATATCCCCATTTTTGGGTTCTCTTGCACTTTAGTTGACATTGGACTTTTGGGTGCGTGAGCTTGATCAAAGTGGTTATTTGATGTTACCAGTGAGCTCAAATGGTCTCCTGGACTCATATGATGCTTTCAAATGCTATTTTTGGCTTTCAGTGTGCTCTCCAAGATTCTTGGAGGAAGCATATATTTATAGTAAGTTACCCAATTAGGTCTGATTATCACCATTCATCATTGGTGTCAATCTTGTGTAACTAGTTTTTTTTTATTTCGATGCATTTTGACCATTTTCACAATTGGGCATAATTTTGAGATATATTTAATTAATTTTACGAAGGTTGCCATTTTAATTAAAATAATTTATTAGGCACTTCAATAATATAGCTCATTTGAAAGAGAATGGAAAGTTTTTAATGTTGGGATGTTGAAAAACGACTTTAAGTGCAAAATAATTTTAAATATGAAATAACTCACTTTTAGGGGTTATAAGGCTATTATAATTAATAAAAAAAAATTATAATTGATTTTTTGGGATATCTCTCAAATTTTTTTATAAAAAGGGGTTTGAGATCTCATTTATTATTATACAATTTAATCTATTTTTCATTGAAACCTTTGTGGTTCTAAAGATTGAACGTGGTTCATCTTAGCATTTGGAGGAAAATAAAACCCTTGGAAGATCAATTTTGGTGCTGAAATATTTATCCCTAGTTGATGATTTGGTAGATAGAGTCACTCAGATTTTGGAGTTGGGTTCAAAGATTGAGGTTTGAAAATTTGTAATGTCTTATTCATAGACAAATTTTTTGAGTTTGCAAATTATTTATAGAATTATATATGGATGTCATTTTAAGTCTAATTCCTAGTTATCAAGGGAAATCGATTTAATTGAATCTTGAGGCAAATATTCTATTATTTGGGAATATGGATTTTTGGAAAAAAGATCAAGCTATTTTGATAAATAAATTCATGACTAATATTATTTTAGTATTTGGGATTATCCAATGTTCTTTTTCAAACGAAAATTTCGAGTACTATTGGTAACGCCCTTATTGCCATCATTCTAGCTTAATATCTAGTCTTCGGAGTTCAAGTGTAGTTTTGCTAGCCATGTAGGGTCGATAAGGGCCATGTTGAAGTCTAGTGGTGTGAACAAAGGCATTTAGAAGTTGTTTGGAATCATGGTGGGACCGTCTCATTTCCTTTGCAAGTTGTTCAACTATACTCTTGTTCAATGTGGGCTATTTGAGGTCAATTCTTGAACGTGTGCATTGCGACCTCTGTCTATGCAGCACTCATATTGTACCATTGACTGTGTTAATTAATTAATTAATAATTAAAATATAAAAATCATTTATTTTTCAATTAATTATTAAATATGGTCAATAGTAAAATATAAGTGCTGAATAGACGTTCCTGCATTGCTTAGGTGTCTGGTCCATGTGGGCCCCATCTAACTCAACCTTTCTCCCTGTCTTTTAACTCTAGTGTTTCCTATTTCCGTTTCCGTCTGTTGTTTCACGCCGTTAATTAAAATCTCACGCTGTACCCATTTGGTCAATTCAAAAATCTGAAACTCTATATTCAAAAGCTTTTTTGAAACTGCTACTCCCGCCTGTAGGATCTCTTTTTGCAGGTTTCCCACGCAAATAGTTTTCATTCTCACCTGCACTCCCAGCCTGTGACAAAATGGGAGCTTTAGAACAGGGTATGGACATCCAGCGAAGCGTAATGGACAGGTAATTTATCATCACTATCAGGCGTAACGGATTGAACTGCTCTGGAAAACATAGAACGCAAAAATGTGGAAGCATAGGCAAGGTTTGATCAGATTATACCTCAAAGAAATGTCGTCTCATGGAATGCTATAATCGCAGTATATGCACAAAATACATTTGTTGAAAATGATTCAGAGACTTTCAACCAAATGTGATTGGCAGGTTTAAAGCCAGAGTCCGCAACCTCTGCCAGCATCTGCATAACCTAAGCGAAAATGGAAGCTTTGGAATAGGTTATGGGCATCCATCTCACAACGGGTGATGAAGGAATTATGCAGATATTGTAGCTGCAACTGCTCTTGCAGACATGTACGCAAAATGTGTAAGCATAGACAAGGCACCTGAACTATATGACAGAGCCACCAAACAGTAATGCAGTTACATTATTAAATGATCAATCATTTAAATTAAAAAAATTACATTTAAAAAAAAAAACTAATGAAAAAAAATTAATATGAAATTAATTATTTTAGTTTCTAATTAAAATAATATATTTAATATTTTAATTCATGGAAATTTACATATTATGGTGAAAAATTATATAGATTATATGATCATAGTTATTAAAAAAATTGTCCAAATTCAATTAAATTATTTTGTATTATTTCTAAAATATTTAATTATCCTACTATCTTTTCATTCTTAAATTCTTGTAATATAACATATTTTAAATAATAAATCATAAGATAAATTTGGTTTCAAATATCAAATTGGTTTTGACCTAACATAAAACACTACTATTATTTATTTTTGTATAGGGATGTAAGGACAATTGAAATATGTATGAATATTACTAATTGCCCACTACAAGATAGAGAGACAAACAATGAGGTATGTTTATATCCACTAAATGATGAATACTTTTATTCTTGAATTTTAAATATTAGTTTAAGGATTCACCATTTTTATATAAAATTTATCTTATAGTTTTTTAATATGATTTAAAAATTGTTAGAAATTTAAAACGATAATGATTCAAAATCTTACACAAAATTATTTAGTTGATATTATGAATGTTTTTTAATCAATTACAATTATATATAATAATAAGTAATTAAAAGTATTTATAAAGATAACACCTTTAAAGAGAGGTAAATTAAGATTTTAAACTTAAATAAACAAATATGGTTTTCTCTAATTCTAATTTGGGTTAATTAAATAAATATGATAATAATTAAATATAAATTAATTTAGACTAGTTAAATATGATAATAATTAGGATGGAGCAATTGAAAAATTAATGACAATTTAAGAAAAGTGAATGCAAATGATTAAAACATATAAGAATAATAGTGATGAACAATTTTAATGCTCCATATATATCAAAGTTGTTAGGTATAGAAAATAGGTGCCTATAATATGTAGAATGCCTAAATTGTTTTCAAAATTGAAGTTCACTATAGGTCAATCCCATAGGTCTAGGTTAGTTTTGTGTAGCATATATTTGTTCCATGACTTCCAAATATATTTTATATGAGTGTATGTCCACTAACTAATTTGTCTTTAATTGTACTTTATTGATTGTTACTTAAGGATTAGTGGTATTTTAAAAATACCTTGAATAAGTATCAAATATAATGACTTAAATAGAAATGATCAAAGACAAGAATATAAGACAATTCATATGTCTTGGAATGATTTTGATATAGATTATATTCCTTTTAATGCTCCAATTATAAAAGTTCCTTTACTCAATTCTTCTTGAGTACAATTGATTGTGCATCAAAATTCTTAATGTGTGTGAATTCTTCAATGCATAAATTCAAATATAAGGGCATAAAATTTTATCGCACAATCATGTGCCAAGTCAATTCCCAGCTACTAGTGGAAAAGTCTAGTTTGAGCAAATACATTTATTTATTTTTAAAATTTAGTTTTTGGTTTAATTTGCACCATAAGAGATTGCCCCTATTCAACATAAAAAAGGCCTATGAGAACATGTGTAACATTTATAAATTATGAAGTAATGTATGGACATTTGGTCCAATAATTGATGGGATTATGTGTGAATAAGTGTTGATAGGTAGGGATAATGACGTATGTATATGAATGTGTATGAGTTAGTAAGAGGTGGATAGGGATCAATAAAGGAGACAAAGGTGACACAAAGGTTTGCCACATTTTTTTTGCAATCATATCAAGACATTCTTCCAAAATGAGCCCAAAAAATAAATGGGGATGGCATAGGTATGAAAGTTTCATCATTATATCTTGCCTCCACTTTGAGGTACATCTAAATCTTGTCATGAACATATGTATTAAGTAAATAAGAACTCACAAACATGCATGAAAGTTAAAAATTAGAGATAAAAAGGATATTGAGCTCCATATAAAGTAATGAATGAAAAAAAGTCTTCATGCGTTCTTCTTCCTTAGCATGTGTATCTATTGATCTCTAAAGTGGATGCTAGAGAAATCATAGTCCAAAAATTTCATAAAAATAGGACTATGGCCTATGAAGCAACCTCCAAGTTTTAAGAAGTTGAATCTTCTTATTTTATGAGGGATAAAAGGGATAGAGAGATACCAAAAGGAAATAAACTGAAAAACCTAATCTAAGGTGATGGGCTAAAACTTTAATGAGGTTCACAATTAATTATGCATAAGGCAATTCATAACTATTAAAAAATTATAGAGATCACAATAGACTGCAAGAATGAGTTAAAATTTTGAGAAGGAACAATATGAACCTGATGGACTTGCAATGCTAAGGCGCACAACCTTTGGGCAAGATACAAAGAGACTTGTAGAACTAAGATGCACTATCTCAAGGCAAGATATAAAAGTCTACCAACAAACTCACTGGCTACCGATAGACCAGAGGAATAGCAGAAATTAAAATGATTAGGATCTCTTGATCACAAAATTGTCCTTGAATCTCGGTGTCAAGCGACCAATATCATGGCAAGCATATCTAGTCACTATCTTTGAAGATA
This sequence comes from Cryptomeria japonica, assembly GCF_030272615.1. Classification (NCBI taxonomy): domain Eukaryota; kingdom Viridiplantae; phylum Streptophyta; class Pinopsida; order Cupressales; family Cupressaceae; genus Cryptomeria; species Cryptomeria japonica. The sequence continues at coordinate 692,932,694 of NC_081407.1, forward strand.
TTACTATCACAACACTTCTCAACTAACTTTCACATATCACCACCACCAAATATGCTTGAATATTATTCTCATCCACTTCACAAATTATTCACATTCATTCCATACATCAACACATACAAGGACACATTCTTATATACAAATTTTTTCATCAAAACCCTCAATTAGGTTAGCCAAGGACAAAATAAGCAATATTATATAAATTAGCCCATCCAGACCTATAAAAATCACTTTGGTCCTTTCTAGGAGACCCAAACACATCACAATACATTCATTCAAGTAGATTAAAACAAACTACACATGCTACCACAATCTCCAAGATCGACACCAAACAAAGTGTATATAAAGATAATGAAACACATCAATTAGTCGGCCCAAAAACATCTTCCAATGGAAATTACTAAGTTTGGATCACCACACACCATGGTGAGATCCATATCAACACTCTAACTCATCCTCCAAATCTTATCCAAACCAAATGAGCATAATCCAAATAAGATAGATCAATTGGAACAATTGACACTCAACACAATCAGAGAATGCTAATCACATACAAACATAACTAATTTGCAGAACAAAACCAACACTTGAAAGTTGAACTAGAATACTGCATGAACCGAATGAACATTTCCTCCAAATCGCAACCCTTGAATCCGCATATCCAAAAGCCACCTGGTAAGTTCTGAACCGGTTTGACAAACAACCTTATTGTTAAAAAATATCAACAACTAATCTCAAAATTTTAGCAATTAGAGGACATGCACACTTGATAGTACATCATTCATAAAACATAAACATTGTATCCAAATCTGCACAACATGATCTTCATAACCTAGAGAAAAAAAAAAACATTCTTTCACTAGGACTTTTGATGAGGAGGCAACAGACTGAAAGGATAAGCTTGAACCAACCAGCCTCTAAGACTCACAAACTCAACCAAATCCCTACTACCAAAGGGTCCTTACACAAATCCAAGTCAAGCAATGATTCAATGACACTAAACAATACCTTGGGAGACTCAAAGGCTCCGATATGTCCCCTTACAAACAATTAGCACTCTCAAGTCTTGTGTGACTACACACACCCTTGCATACATGTGTGGGCTACTACTAGGTTTTAGGAGTTTGAAAGGCCCACTTGACCAATCCAATACAACAACCCTTGGAGGGATGTTCTCACAACACCTTAACACAAATGAAACATGATTTCATGGTTTAGACCCTCTGGAGCATCAATTTTGACTCACTTGCCCACAAATAGACCTAATTGCAATTAGGCCTCCATTTGAAGGAATCGGGTGATAACTTTTGACTCGCTAAGGATATAGGCAAAAAAATTATATTTTCAGACACCCTTTTGGGATTTCTTAACTATATCCCACTTTCAGGTTCCATACCAACTTGCAGATATCCCAACCTATACTGCACTAATAGACCTAATAGGGCTATTAGGCCTATTTAACTGGACACCTTCCACAAACTTGTTTGGTTCTCCAATAGGTGATCATCACTGACCATGAAATGTTATGTCAACCTCCAAAGTACTCTTCTACCACATTCAAACCCCTTTCCAGTGCTCTACCACTCACTTCTCACACACTGCACTCATTAAACTGACTTGTCACATAGAGATGCCAGACCTAGGGTTAGTTCTCCATGCTCTTCTCCATGTTGTGTCCTATTAATGGATTCTAAAAATAACATATAATATAGTTTCCTATCATCTCCTATAATGGTTGAGTGTTCAATTAAGGATTGATAGGCCAAAATCGATTATTAAAGTCAAACCCTAGGGGTCTAAGGGTTTTAGGCTACCCAAGAGAGATTTGCTTGTAGAATGGGGCAAAAATCACTTCAAGACTTCACACCAAATGAAAAACAAAGGTAAAAAAATCTATATTCTAGATGTATGTGATGGTCATTCTTGCCAATCCACTTTCAGTATGCAATCAAAATAAAATTAGACAGTTTCTCGAGTTTCCAACATTTTTGATGCTTCTATTTCCTTTTCCAATCAAAAAAATTACATATTTCGGTATTTGGAGTCCTTAAAGGTGTCCCCCCAAGAGAACACAACCTCCTCTAACTTTTTTTCAAACTGAATTGACTGTTGGAGAATCACAACTTACAAAAAGTGCAAAATTGTCATTGACAACAAATTGACAATATAACAATTTTTGCATTATTCAACCAACTTAGACTCCTGACTATCATAGTCCCCCAAAAATGATTACATTTTATTATAAAACATAAAAAATGACTCAAATAGACCTTTGGCCACTTGATCCCTCAATTTCGACCATTGTGACCCTTATTTACTCAATTTGCCCTACAAGACCCTAGGTGACAATTTGACCCAAACAAGGACAAACTTGTCGCACTCCTAGGACATTGAAATACAAAAAGGAACCATAGGGTCTTATTACATTCATTCTAGGCTAATGGAAGATCATCTTGTCCTTGATTCATTCCTTCATAGGTGGTGCTCTTGCATCATACTCCTCGAGTGAATTTTTTTGTCTCAAGTCCTCTGAGAGACTAACTTCTGCAAATCATCACCCCGCATTTTGATATCTTCCTCTAGCATCCATGTAGCTTATGAGTCAGGAAGGCCTTTCCATTTAACCAAATGCTCAAAATAGGTCTTGTGCCTTGTCTTTTTGGCTTCCCTGCTATCCAAAATGCACTCCATCTTAAGCAGCTCCTTAGGTGGTAAATGTTTTATCCATTCTTCACTTTCCTGAACAGATTCACCTACACTTTCTCCTGCAGTAGGACTCCTATACAATTTTAGATCAAAAACATTAAATATAGGTGAAATAGCAATATCATCAGGGAGTTCAATTTTGTAAGCATTAGGACCATATTTCTCCAAAATTTTACAAGGTCCAATCCTTCTCATCATCAACTTGCTATGGTTTCCCTTGGGCAACCTATCCTTGCTAAGATGAACCATGACCATGTCACCCACTTGGTACTGCACATCTCTCCTTCTCTGATCCACTCTTGCCTTAATCTTTTGGTTGTTCCGTTGTAGAGTATCCTTGACTTGTTGGTGCACCTCCTTCATAGCCTCTGCAAATTCATTAGCATGTCCACTCCTCTTGTCCAGCCCCTAAACATATCTCAATTCAAAAACTCCTCTTGGATGACTACCATACATAATCTCAAAAGGACTCAGACCTGTACTTATGTTTGTTGAATCATTATAGGCATACTCTGCTTGAGGCATCACCACATCCCAACTACTTCCATGCTCCTTTGTCAAACATCTAAGAAGATCTCCCAAATACCTATTCACAACCTCAATTTGGCCATCAGTCTGAGGGCGATAGGCTGAACTAAAGGAAAAATTTGTACCCAATCTCTTCCACAAGGTTCTCAAAAATGCCCTACAAACTTGTTGTCCATGTCAGACACAATACTCAAAGGCAACCCATGAATTCTAAGAATCTCTTTGAAGAATAATCCTGCAATATAGCTAGCATCATTGGTGCTTGTACAAGGAATAAAGTGAGCCATTTTGTTGAACCTATCTACCACAACAAACACACTGTCATGGCCTGTCGTTATCTTGGGTAATCCAATCACAAAGTCCATACTCAAACTTTCCCAAGGTCTACTTAGTATAGGAAAAGGTTGGTACAAACCTACATTGGTTGAGACCCCCTTTGCTCTTTGACACACAATACAACTCTCTACAAACTTTCTAATATCAGTTTGCATCCTTGGCCAAAAGTAAAATCTCCTAACTAGGTCCAAAGTCTTATTTATCCCAAAGTGACCTCCTAAACCACCACTATGTTTCTCCTTCACTATATTATCCCTCATTGAACACCTAGGGATACATAATTGACACCCCTTGAACAAAAGACTATCCTGCAAGGTGTAGTAAGAAAACTCTTCATAAAAAGAATTTGCAAACTCACTGCATACCTTATATACCTCCTTGAAATCTTGGTCCTCTTCATACAATCCTTTGAGTGCCTCAACACTCATACTCTTCCACTGCACTTCTTGTACTGTTAACACCCTCCTACTTAGAGCTTCTACAACCTTATTGGCTACCCCTTTCTTGTGCTTGATGATGAAGGTGTATGCTTGGAGACTCTCAACCCATTTCATATGCCTATGACTGAGCTTCTTATGTCCATTCAAAAAGCTAAGAGCATGATTGTTAGTATATACAATAAATTACTTAGGAAGCAAGTAATGCCTCCACTTTTTCAGAGCTTGTACCATGGCAGACAACTCTAAATAATATGAGGAATACTTCCTCTTTGCTCCATTCAATTTTTCACTGAAAAAGCCACCGGTCTCCCCTCTTGGCTCATTACTGCTCCTATAGCCAACACACTCATGTCACACTCAATGGTGAAGACCTTATTGAAATCAGGTAATACTAGGACTGGGTACTTGGTAACCTTCTGTTTTAAACACTCAAAACTTTTATCTACTTCTTTGGTCCACACAAACTTCACCTTACCACCATCCTTGATGGTTTCCAACATAGGTGCACAAATATCAGTATAATTCCTAATGAATTTTCTATAAAATGTTGCCAAACCATGAAAAATTCTTACCTCTCTTGTTGTCTTAGGTGTAGGCCAATTCAAAATAGCCTCTACCTTGGAAGAATCCATCTTCAAGTCACCCTTAGAGATGACAAAGCTTAAGTACACCAACTCCTGCTTCATGAAGTCACACTTTTCTAAATTTATCATCAACTTCTGCTCCTGCAGCCACTTCAAGACTATCTCCAAGTGTTTCAAGTGCTCCTCCTTGCTCTTACTGAACACCAATATGCCATCGAGGTAGACTACCACAAATTTCCCTATAAACTCCTACAATACTTCATTCATTAGTCTCATAAAGGTGCTAGGGGCATTTGAAAGACCAAAAGACATCACAAGCCCCTCATACAACCCTTCATTGGTTTTGAATGCAGTCTTCCACTCATCGCCCTCTCTTATCCTTATCTGATGGTACCCACTCTTGAGGTCAATCTTGGAGAAATAGGTAGCTCCCCCCAAATAATCCCTTAGATCCTCTATCCTAGGAATAGGAAACCTATATCTGATGGTTATCGTATTGATAGCCCTAGAATCAATGCAAAGCCTCCATTTCCCATCCTTCTTTGGGGCTAAAATAGTAGGTATTGCACATGGGATAAGGCTCTTTCTCACCAACCCTTTATCTAGGAGCTCTTGAATTTGCCTTGCTATCTCTTCATTCTGTTGTGGGGTCATTTTATATGATGCCTTGTTAGGGAGTACTGCTCCCAGTATGAGGTCAATCTGATGACTAATATCTCTGATAGGTGGCAGGGAATTAGGTATGTATGTTGCAACCACTCCTTTTTACCTCTCAAGGATCTCCCTGGCCTCCTTAGGTCCTACCTCACTCACACCCTTCTTCCTTTCTTCCTTGGGTTTCACAATCAAAGAAAAACCTACCCCACCTTCCTCCTTTAGTGTATCTAGGAATTCTTTTTCCCCCACCATCATCACACTAGATCATACATGTTGTGGGTCCCCTTCTACCACTGAGTGTATCCTAAAAGTCACACCATCCTTTTGGAAAGAGTAAGCATTCTTTTCTCCATCATGATGAGACTTTTTGTCAAACTGCCATGGTCTGCCAAGCAAAAGATGGCAAGCATCCATTGGAAAGATGTCAGACAAAACTTTATCCTTATACCCCCCAATACTGAACTCTACCCATGCTTGTTCATTGATGAGTATGTGTTGCCCCTTGTTCAACCAATTGACCCTATATGGACAACTATGGGGTATCCTCTCCAAGTTCAACTTGTTTACTGCTTCCAAAGATACAATGCTATCAGTAGACCTGAATCTATGACAACTTTGCAAACCTTACCTTGAATCTTGCAGTTGACTCTAAACAAAGCCTTTCTTTGGGGTGGCTTAGTCTTCACTGGTTCCTTGAGAAGTGTCATTTTGATCATCAGGTTCTCTCCCATTTCTGATGTCAAATTCACTTCAGGAGATGTCACACTCCTTGCATCTTCTTGAGTCAAAGTTCTTCTGCTCTCACCACCATGAGAAGTTGAGGCCTTCTCTGAACACTTGTAGGTCGGGTGCCCCATCTGATTGTAGTTATAGCATCTCAAACTGGAAAACTTGGATCCTCTCCCTGATCCATTTGTCCCACCTCTTCCATTAGGTCTTCTCCCACAGTAGCCTCCTTTGCTACTTGAGTCCCCAACTTGCTCTCCTTGGCTAGACTCACCACTAGACCTTTGGTTAGGATTTCTTCATCCAAAACTGCCTCTGAAACTTCTCCCTCCTTTACCTTTGTTACCCTGCTCACTTCTTCTCTTTAGTTTCTCTTCTTCCCTTAGGGCCAATTGAAAACACATGTTCACTGTCTCTGGTGCCAAAATGATGATCTCATCTTGGATGTTCATTCTTAGGCTATTCAAGCACCTGGCCACTTTCTCTGATTCCTCTTCTTGTCTCTTTGATTTGAGACTGAGTTTATGAAACTCCTCCGTATATGCATTCACATCAAGGTCTCTTTGTCTGAGGTTCTGCATCTTTTTATACATCTGCACTTCATAGTCAATGGGCATGAATTGTGCCTTGACTTTATCTTTCATCCTTTCCCAGGAGGTTATCATACTTTTTCCCTCCTTAACTCTCTCCCCTTGTACATAGTTCCACCATGTAAGAGAAGACCCTGTCAACCTTGCCTTTGCCAACTTGAATCTCTTATCTTGAGGGATTTATTTGTACTCAAAATGATTGGTCAATGCCTCAATCCAGTCTATCACCTCTTCTACTTCCATACTTCCACTATATATAGGCAACCCATCAATGGTGTCCCTATTGACTGACCTTAAGGCATCTACAAATGCCCTCTGATCTGCAGGTATCTCCTTTACCTGCTTAGGGGCTTCCCCATCTTCTTTATCCCCTTATTCATCAGTGTCACTTCCATCTTCCTTATCCTTACCCTTAGTCTTTTTCAATTCTTCAAACTTGGACTCAAGCATCTCTTCAATCAACTTCTTCACCACATCTTGTGACATACTCTTAGGAGGCATTTTGTCAGCCCCTATTTCAATCTCTTCCTTTGATATACACTAAGACCACACCACCCAAGTGATCTTCAAAATCCTGCTCTGATACCAATATGATGAGGAGGCAACAGACTAAAAGGATAAGCTTGAACCAACCAACCTCTAAGACTCACAAACTCAACCAAATCCCTACTACCAAAGGGTCCTTACACAAACCCAAGTCAAGCAATGGTTCAATGACACTAAACAATACCTTGGGAGACTCAAAGGCTCCAATATGTCCCCTTACAAATAACTATCACTCTCAAGTCTTGTGTGACTACACACACTCTTGCATACATGTGTGGGCTACTACTAGGCTTTAGGGGTTTGAAAGGCCCACTTGACCAATTCAATACAAAAACCCTTGGAGGGGTGTTCTCACAACACCTTAACACAAATGAAACAATATTTCATGGTTTAGATAGTCTGGAGCATCAATTTTGATTCACTTGCCCACAAATAGACCTAATTGCTATTAGGCCTCCATTTGAAGGAATCGGGTGATAACTTTTGACACCCTGAGGATATAGGCAAACAAAGTATATTTTCAGACACCCTTTTGGGAGTTCTTAAAAATATCTCATTTTTAGGTTCCATACCAACTTGCAGATATTCCAACCTATACTGCACTAACAGGCCTAATAGGGCTATTAGGCCTATTTGACTGGACACCTTCCACAAACTTGTTTGGTTCTCCTAATAGGTGATCACCACTGACCATGAAATGTTATGTCAACCTCCAAAGTACTCTTCTACCACATTCAAACCCCTTTCCAGTGCTCTACCACTCACTTCTCACGCACTGCACTCATTAAACCGACCTGTCACATAGAGATGTCGAACCTAGGGTTAGTTCTCCATCCTCTTCGCCCTGTTGTGTCCTCTTAATGGCTTCTAAAAATGACATATAATATAGTGGCCTATCATCTCCTATAATGGTAGAGTGTTCAATTAAGGATTGATAGGCCAAAATCCATTATTACAGTCAAACCCTAGGGGTTTGAGGGTTTTAGGCTACCCAGTAGAGATTTACTTGTAGAATGGGGCAAAAATAACTTCAATACTTCACACCAAATGAAAAAAAAAGGGTAAAACAATCTATATTCAAGATCTATGTGATGGCCATTCTTTCCAATCCACCTTCAATATGCAATCAATAGAAAATTAGACGATTTCCTGAGTTTCCAACAGTTTTGATGCTTCTATTTCCTTTTCCAATCAACAAACTTACATCTTTCAGTGTTTGGAGTCCTTAAATGTTTCTCCCCAAATGACCACAACCTCCTCCAACTATTTTTCAAACTGAACTGACTGTTGGAGAATCAAAACTTACAAAAAGTGCAAAATTGTCATGACAACAAATTGACAATATGACAATATTTGCATTATTCAACCAACTTAGACTGCTTACTATCATAGTCCCCCAAAAATGATTACATTTGATTCTAAAACATAAGAAATGACTCAAATAGACCTTTGGCCACTTGATCCCTCAATTTAGACCATTGTGACCCTTATTTACTCAATTTGCCCTACAAGACCCTAGGTGACAATTTGACCCAAACATGGACAAACTTGTCACACTCTTAGGACATTGAAATACAAAAAGAACCCATAGGGTCTTATTACATTTATTCTAGGCTAATATAATATCATCTTGTCCTTGGTTCATTCCTTCATAGGTGGTGCTCCTGCACCAACTTTAAATACCCTTTCCTACATCTTAAGACTTCTTCTACAAAACATTTAAAAAATACCTTATTTATACACAACATCTCCTCCAAACGACATGACAATATTTGAACACACATCACTAGACCATATACGCTATTGAACATTTGCAACTTTCATCAATCGTTGTTCAACATAATACTAGACTATGTCCAGATCACAATCGAACAAACAAGTTTGACATCAATGACAACATAATAATAACTCAGGTTTCCAACAAAGTGAAGCTCCCACTTGCTTGCAAATTTTGGTATCGTTTCTATCAATGCCTTTAACAAAAACTTGCAAAAATGTAGATTTAATCTTATAGTATCCACGAGAACCTATAAAATAGAGAAAGATGTGCAACGAGTAGTTTTTATCATGAAAATAAAGATAACAACATCTAGAAGTTGAGATTATTGTTTATGATCGTGATAAAGAGAAGGAGAGAGTAGGGTTAGACAACTTCTACTTGTATAGAATGTGAGAAACATTATGTCATGTGATGTTGATATTGTGTAATAATGTTTTGTTTGGACAAGATTACAAGTCTATAATTGTAACATGATAAATATCTTTGAGCTTGCAATGGAGTTTTACTTATAGGATAAATAAGAGCCTTGAATTAGGTACATCAAGGATGTAATTAATTGAAAGAGAGGGAAAAATAATATACGAAATGTAAAATTAAGCTTAGTACCATGTAACAATCAACTAAGATGTCAAGTAGTAGTTGTGATAAGAACATGAGCTAGAGATAAACATAAAGCTATGATGTTACCCCTAGTATGAGCAAATAATTTTTTTGATGTGATCCAAACAACCAGTAACATTTATATACATACGTATGGTACTAGGTTAGGCATATTCCTACAATGTGACATCCAAAAGAATGAGCAGACAATAGTCAAGATCAAGTAATAAGTACTTAATAATGTTAACATAGGTCTTGGTGTATAATTACATATGTAGACATTAATTGAAATATAAGAAATGCATAATATTTCTCAATATAATAAAATGTTTCATAACATGTAATGCTAGCAATAAGGATAATGTGCCTTAAATCTAAAAGGACAACTCTAAAAGGATGATAATTTAATGTGGGTACATATAGGGGAAGAATAATAAATAATAAATATAACATCTAATGATATTGTAATGAAGGCATAATACAGCCAGATGGAGGTTCCCATATGCATTGAGCCATTTTTGAAGCACTTATTGGAAGCATTTATACAACTCTTGATTTACTTCAAGGATGATGGTAATTTAGTAGATATTGTTGTCGTTGCAAGGTGTAAGCAACCTAGATTCAAGATATAAGTCACAAATTCTCCATAGTGACATGTAATCATCTCTCTTAAAAACTAGCTTTGCATTTTTTCTCCATAGGAGACTAATCACTTCATTTTTTGCTTCCTCACTACTTTATCTTTCTACACTAGCATCAAGAATCCATCAATTTAGGGCTTCTAGTAGATTATACAAGTTCTGTGTGAGTACTTCCTTGTATATATATTTTTTGTTACTTCTTATTTCTATTTTATCCATAAAATCATGTTAGAGCATCTTTCATCATAAAATAGGCTAAGAATTTCAACATGAGCTATTGCAAAATTTTCAAAGGATGTTTATGTCCATTGTTAATGATGCCATAATATTTTTGGAACAAAGAGCCTACACATGTCAAAATTTATGAAGTTCCCACATTTGTGTCAAGTACTAGCTAATTTTCTAACTATTTGCTCCACTTGGATCTATGTCAACTGATCTACTAGAATGAATCTCTACATACACGTGTTCATAGATAGATGAAGATTGGAAGCTAATTGTTAGTACATTAAAAATCGAGTGCATAAATTAGCTAAAGTTATTAGGCTTCTTAGGTCAATAGAACCTTGAGATAAATCCTTTGTTTCAAAACCAAGCTCCCTAATAAACTAGGATTGATGATATATTTTTCCCCAAAATGTTGAAAGTCAAGAAACCTAAGAATTAATGCATGCCATGTGTTTCCATTAAACTTAAACCTCAGAAAATAAATGTCAAATATTAGACTTAAAAGTAAAGAATGTCAAATATGCTTGGGATTTTATTAATTTGTGTTTCCATACCGATTCTATTAAAGTTTTTCAACCTATATTAAATCTTATCTTAAGGCCCATCTCTCGAATGTCACCCAAGAGAATTTTTGGATGACTTTTCATAGGGATTTATTAATTTTTTAAGACTGCAGGTAGAAAATTATAAGTTTAATTAAATAAATAGTCTAATTTTGCCAAGTCAATTGGGTTGTCCTATACGATATCAAAGTATGATTTAAAATGAAGGGCCTAATAGTCCATTAAGGATAAACTTTTAGATTTAATTTTAAGATTGATTAGAGATCAATCATGTAGCTACTATATTTGCTACAACTACTAATAAAGATAAAATCTCTCTCTAAAATGACAACCATACATTATCCTGCATCGTTTTATTATATTGAGATGACCATCGTTTGATTCACCAAAACAAATTGTTCACCACATTGCCCTGAAACTGAAACTGATCTAAATTGCAAAACAATTTCATTATTACATAATGACCTGCATATTCTCTATAACTACACTACCCATCTAAAATTATTAGATCAGATCTTTAATTAAAAACCTAAAATAAAATAATTAAAATTCCATGTCAGTCATTCTTCCTAAGATCCATTTCAAAGCTTGAGAAGGTCTGTTATGCATGTAGTTACATGTTCTCAACCCTTCTCAACAAACCCATTTTGATAATATCCTTGCAATAGAAATGTGCGCTTTGAGGCATCCTGTCAAACAGTTCAGGTGCTTTATCTATGCTTCTGCATTTTGCATATATTCTACAATCAAGGAAACTCCGTTACTGTTTGGTGGCTCTGTCAAACAGTTCAGGTGCCTTGTCTATGCTTACACATTTTGCGTACATGTCTGCCAGAGCAGTTGCAGCTACAGTGTCTGCATAATTCCTTCATCACCCATTGTTAGATGGATGCCCATAACCTATTCCAAAGCTCCCATTTTCGCTTAGGTTATGCGGATGCTGGTAGAGGTTGCGAACTCTGGCTTTAAACCTGCCAATCACATTTGGTTAAAAATCTCTGAATTATTTTCAACAAATGTATTTTGTGCATATACTGTGATTATAGCATTCCATGAGATGACATATTTTTGAGGTATAATCTGATCAAAACTTGCCTATGCTTCCACATTTTTGCGTTCATGTTTACCAGAGCAGTTCAATCTGTGACCATTACGCTTCGCTGGATGTCCATACCCTGTTCTAAAGCTCCCATTTTGGCACAGGCCGGGAGTGCAGGTGAGAATGAAAACTATTTGCGTGGGAAACATGCATAAAGAGATCCTACAGGCGGGAGAAGCAGTTTCAAAAAAGCTTTTGAATATTGATGCCAGCGCGCGGGAATAGAGTTTCAGAATTTTGAATTGACCAAATGGGTACAGCGTGAGATTTTAATTTACGGCGTAGAGTTAAAAGACAGGGAGAAAGGTTGAGTTAGATGGGGCCCACATGGACCAGACACCTAACCAGTCAATGCTTAGAGTGTGTTGGTTAAGCCCAGCCTATTGAAATCATAGGTTTGCATTGGTTAAGCCCAGCCTATTGAAACCATAGGTTTGCATCATGAAGCAAACTGTTTGACAAAATTACTTATAGTGAAAAATTTGGGTTAAAACTGATAGGGCTTTTATAGTGGTATTAGAGCTAGTGGTCTTGTTAGTTTGTTGGGATGTTTAGAAATTTGTTTTTTAGTTGTGAAGCATGGCAGTGCAAGGTAGAAAATGACTGGCAAATATACGTTTGGATATAAGTAGCAAACTAAGTTATCAATCTCAACCAAGGGATGTTTTCATCACTCTAAAAGAAGAAGAAGAATGTTTGATTGTTGTAGAGTAGTAACCCTTTGTGTTGTTGCAAGCAACTCTAATTCACCATTTCTTTGCTATAGTCAAGAAAGAACATGTTGATAATGTTATTGCAACTATGCAAATCATTATAGTTTTGACTATTAATGAGAGTGATGATGTGCCACAATCACTTTTTTCTATTCTATCAACTAACAGGAAGAAGGGTGATCATGGAATCCTATGAGTTAAAAATAATTTAGCTGAAAAGGTGAATATAAGTTGAAGCCTTTGTTGGATAATGAGGAGTAGGTGGATGAAGAGGAGTTTATAGCAGAAAAATTTGATGAAGAGTGCCATGAAACATGAGGAATATGTGATATAGCCTTAAGATGATTCATTTGACATGCATGCAGCTACTATGGATGACATTGTGCATAAAGGAAAAGATAAAGCAACAACTTTCAATTCTAGTTTGGATTCATTCAATGATGATTTTAGATTAATAACTTGATGATTCTAGGGGGGGAATCATTGTGACGACTTCACTAATATATTTCTAAATGAAGTGCATGGAGAAAATAAATATGATGGTGTCTTCAAATCAGCTATCGATGATGATCCCTTATCTCATTCTAGTGATGATAACTCATGTGGATTTTGGTTTGACTTCCAAACCAAGCCCATGGAAAGAGATGTTTATGATGATATCAATACTAGTGAGTTGGAGAGTGACTTGTTTAGAGAGACAACCACTCTTGAGGATCATAGTGAGCATATTTTCTTTGAACAAAACAATCAACTCTTAAGCACTTGGGCTCTGGCTGTGTTGGCACCTAAGTACGAAGTATTAGGAATTATGTGTTGTACACCTTGCATAATGTTTAATTTATTATTATATGTTGTGCACCTAGGGGGACTTGGAAGTACATGCATCACTAGGAGTGAACATTACTAGGACCACTTTATGTGTTTTATGAAACATTGGGAAATATATTTAATGTGAGGTATCACATTGGAAAATTCTATTTAATTTAATATTGGGGAAATATTAATTAAGTGAAAACTTAGTACCCAATATTAAATGAGGGGTTAATGGTTTTGTAACCTCATGGTTTTAGTCACATAGTTTTATGTATTACCACTTCACGGTTTTGTGTGAGCTTGTTTCTATAAAGGCAAACACAAGGGTAGTTGTTTAAGACTGGCTAGTTGGGGTATTGAGTCGTATTTTGAGGAGTGCATATGTGAAGCATGGCATGAGATTTGTGATTCATGCTTGGATACATGGAGGGTGCAATAGAGAGGCTTGATGTTTCAAAGGTGTTCATGGAGACTTTGAAGATGAATTGTAATGCTTATTTTTGAATAATACATAGAGTATGGATGCTTTTAGATGCTATATTTTTCCAAGGGAATATTTTATATCACTATTTGATGGTATCATGTATATTCTCTTGCATATGGATTCTAAATATTTTTCTTGCATAGATTTCTCTTTTGGGCTATTTGAAAATTGTCATTATATGGTTGCAAGTTTCCTTTCATTTGGTATCAGATCCATGGTTGTGGTCATATAAACCTTTTTAGAGTAAATTTATGGTTAAGTTTGAATTTAGGGCTTGCATGAAAAATTGAAGACATGGAAAGATATGAGGGTTTTGTGTAGGTTATTTTATTGCAGATATGAGGGTTTTGGGTTTATTGTTATAATGGGTTGGCTGCAGATCTAGGGTTTGAGAAATGTTGGGTCAAAAGGAATTCTTGGATGTTCTTTCAAATGAGGGTTTCGTGGGGGAAGTTTTGCATATGACCCCATGGAACAAAATGGACCGCACCATTGGATCCAGGATGGTTGAAAACGAAAAAATGACATTAAATTTACCCTATTTTTTAAAGTTGAGAAAAAAACCAATAAATTTGCCCCCAACCATAGTTGTACGACTGTACATACCAAGCCAAGAGCAAAAAGGTACAAGTATGAAATATAAAAATAAAAATAAAAAAATCAGCAGCCTTTTATAATGTACCTACAAAAAATAGATTAAAGTTTTTGAATCGATTCGTTTTAAAAACATTATAACTTGCAAAAAGAAAATTTAAATAAAAATATATTAGATTTGTGGGGATTCCGCTCCTACCCCTATACCCCAATCCTTGACATGAAGTATGACATTGTTTGTAGACAATACTCATCATCCCTTGTCAATAGTACTCTTTGTTGCACGCATAAGCCCATAAACCACCTCATTAAAAAAATTAAACCGACTTCAAAAAAATTTAACAAGTTTGATTAAATCATATTTGATTTGGTGTTGGGTCTACTCCCAACCCCCAAATATTTTTTTAAAATTTGAGATTCAAAAAATATAAATTGGATTTAAAAACCTATCAGGTCTGCTAGGAATTCCTTTCCACTTGAACAACACCTACAATGCATTGCTTGGGCCCTTTTATCACACCACTATCATTGGTCAACCATTTGGGGGCCACTGACCTACTACTCCTATAGGCCAAATTGGTATTTTATTCAAATGAGTGTAATTGTTTCCTAGGGTGTCAATTTTTTTACTTCTTATACACATCGAAAATCGTCAAGTATTAAGCAATGGTACAAGTTTGGTCTCATGATTTTTTTGTTTTGATAATTTTCTGGGGCCTCGAAGCTAGATGTTCTTTGTTTCACAATTTTAAGTATAAATTTTGCATACATGGTCAGTTTTTCAATTTCAAATAGGTGTTAGAGAGCATGAGTAGTGTACTTCATAGTAGTGCTATGATATATATAGTTTGATGAGCAAAGAGAGATAGGTACTTGTTTAATCACTTATAGATGCCTAATATTTGGGGTGTGATTATGTGAGCATCCAAATGAGAGAAGAGATAAAATCTTGAGGGAATACATGCTTTATGTGATATTTATGATGGTACAACTGATTATCAAATTTGGTGCTTCCTTATATAGTTTTATAGATGTTTTTTAGAGTTGGACTTTGATAATGTTGATAGAACATGATTGGACATGGTTTGAGACTTGGAGTGTTGTATGGGTGATAGTTGAGTGCAAGTAGAATATTGGTGATGATTATGGTGTCATGACTATAAAGGTACACTTTTGCATTGACATAAAATAATCAAGTTTGTGGTGGTTTGGTGGTATTTTGGTTTAATGTTAGGAGGTTGTTTCTTATCTTCTTGATGCTTGATTGGTTCCTTGACTATGGTACTTGAATGTGGACATGTTTGGAAAATTAAATCTCTAAGGTTGATTTGGTGTTTGAGTCATGTGGTCTATAGGATTATTCTCCTTGATATCTTAGTTTGCAGGTTATTAATGTGATGATGAGTTGCATGTTTCAATGTTTGGATCTATGAGTTATACAATTATATGGGTTGGTTGCCTATTGATTGCAATGGGGTGACTTGATTGTGGACTATCTATATCCACCAGGCCAATTTATTGTCAATGTAGACTTTGTTAGTTGGCCTTGTCTATGGTCATTTGTACATTTTCTTTGAGATGAGAGGATAAATGTTGCTTATAGTACTTAAATAGTCAATTTTGGGACTTGTAACATGATGGTTTGAATTGATGTCAATATCTTGGTTACACATTGTGGTAGGAACTTTTGACAATGATGGGTTTGCAGTGGAGGATTGATTTTTGATGGTTTGTTGGCAGTTGTATCTTCTTGTCTTGGATATATTGGCTTCACTTGGTGTATTGACATTTCAATTGTGTGTGTGTGTGTGGAATTGGATGATCTTTAATATATGGTTATTACGATGCCATGCGTGACCTGTATCATGGTTCAGTGGGAGTTATTAACAGTGATGTGGATTCACCATCTGATGGTGGATGATCTTCATCAATGTTTGCAAATATTTTGGAGGATATCTTAGATCTTGTTGTTGTAGAAGGGCTCTTTCACATTTGTAGGCTCACTATAAAAAAGATGGTTATCTTCATAAGATTAGAGATGTTGAAATTTTGGATCCATGGAGGACTCATGGAGTCTTTGGTTGAGGTGTTGTTTATGCTTTGTTATTTGAAATGTTATCCTTGTTTGGTATGATATTTTATATTATTGAAAGGAAACTTGCAGCCACATAATGACAATTTCCATATAACCCAAAAGAGAAATCTATGCAAACAAGTGTTTAGAATCCATATGTAAAAGAATAGACAACATAACCATCCAAGATGGCACAAGATATGCCCAATATAACAACTATTCACCATACCTTACATGCTCATGATTTGAAAAAACAATTCTTGGTGTTTGTTGAAAATGAAGTGCAAGTTTTTATGTAGTCAAGATGGCACATGTAGATATTTGGAGAACTTTATTCAAAAACTCACCAAGAGGTTATAGTGAGTAAATTATTCCCTTTTATAATTTGCACACGATGAAGAGCAGAATGGAGGAAGTAAAATCAGCCTTCTTGCATATGATCCATGATAAATATGTAGCTAACAAGATTGCATATGAGACTTTATTTTTACACAAGGAAACAAAGGCTAAGGTTGATAAGCTTACTATTGAGAGATTAGAATGACTAAGTAATCCTTGAAGAAGACTCAAACAACTCTACAAGAAATAGAAAATTAGCTTGTTGTGTAAGAGAATAGAGATAGGTTCAAGGAGATCAGATAGGTGATGAAAGAACTTGATTGAATTACATTGTCCCAAATAAAAGAAAAAAATAGAAGTTTGGATTAGCAGGAGGATTGATTTCAATCTTGGGATGAGGATAATTTTTATTTGGTTGATAATACATTGTTTGAGATGGATGTTGATATGCCATTTGATAATCTAGTCTTCACGTTGGATGATGAAGCTTTTTCCGATTTCAATGATGTGATTGGAGTTGATCATAGGATTTGGGACCTATGTGCAAGAAATTTCCACCAATGAGATGCTAGGTCAAGATTGGATTTGTGGAAAAAATATAGAGTTGGTACCATTGTCCACTTTCTAATCAACCCCCATGGATTTTTTATTCTTTGCACACAGATGAATTGGTATGCATTTCCAGAGCAATAGTGGCACATGTTTGGTGGTTTGGGTTAATTCATAGAGGTGATCTAGTCTCAAGGGAAGAGTCTTCAGGGATTTACATGCTCACATCTCCTTTTTTTCAAAGGGATTTCATATTTATTACCACTACCCTTTCTTTTCCATGTTGTTTATGGTAACTTCAATCTACAAGAAAATAGATTCTAAGTTCTTTCACACTTTAGGCCAACTGGTTGTTGGATATCTTCCAGGTATAGTTCTTGATTAATCTCCACTTCCACTTGGATGTGTGATGGTTACTACAGTCATTTATTTTTGTTAGTATGTATATCTCCAAATGATGCTTTGATGATTGTGATGTGTTGGGTGTGTTGGAGTATCTGAAGTTACCTCTTTGACACTTGGAGATTAAGCATGATGATGTGCTATTAGTTTGTGATCGTAGAGATATTCCTAGAATTATTGATTTCAAAGTTTGTTTTGTTGTCATCTTATTTACTTGCCACTTGTTGGTGATTGATTTGTTTCAATTTTTGGATATCCTGAGGGGATATATTAAGATTTATGTTTTCTAGTTAAGTAGATTATCTTTCTTGTTGCCCAAGATTGTTTGGTGATTGGATGGTAGAAGTGGATCCTACTATTATGTTTAAATAGGAGATGTTTCATGGTATATATTTCAACCATTTTAGATATGTCAGTTTGGGTTTTGATGATCATTACTTTTTGGGGTTCCAAGAGAGGACAATGCGGTTTGGGTGGGATGGTTTTACAATTATGATCAAAGTGACACAACTTCAACATGGTGGTTATTTTCTAAGATTGAATTGGGACCCTAGGATCACATTGGTTTGTAGTACAACTTAATATGGTGTTTTTGGTATTGTGATGACATTATTTGAGGACAAGTAATCTTTGGGAAGGGAGGACTGTAATGCCCAATTTTTGGGTTCTCTTACATTATAGTTGACATAGAAAAAGCTATATGAGGAGGGTGTTCCAAGGGAGGTGACTTCAAAAGAGGAGGAGATGAATCTTTTGCTTGACCAATTACAAAAGATGGAATCCCAATCAACTCCCATTTCAAATCAACACACAAAAGAAGTCATCAAGTTCAAAATTCCAAGCTTTAAACAAGGTGAGCCTTTTGAGTCTCCTAAATTCAATATCTCAAGTTTTAGAGGTACATTCCAATTAAAAGAGCATGTGCTTGAGAAAAATAATTCCATTTTTCATCAAGATCAACCCTCCCCAAAGCCTACAATTCTTCAAGAAACCCAACAAACTCCCCAAGTTTCTGTGTTAAGTTAGCCTTTTTGTCCCCTTGTTATTCACCTTCATATAGGTGGACCTATCGTTTACTATGAGAGATGGTTTAGTGAGAAAACAAAAGAGGTTTATGAGGTAGAAGAAGATCCTTTTGTTGTTAATACACTTGTGCATGAGGTTCAAAATGAAAACTTAGACCTGTAGCAAGAGAATGATAATCATATACAATTGGGATGAAAGGATAAAAAGCAATTAATATGTGTTGAGAATGAGATACTCTCTATTTTTTTTAATGATCTTTCATTGTTTTTTAAAAATATTGAAGAGGACATGCCCATTCTAACACCAATGAAAATTTTTGAACAAAAGGAAGATATAAGTTACTTTGACAAGGTGTTGGTCTACCAAGAGAAAAATAAGGACAACCTTGTTTGAAGGGTGAAGAGGTTAGTATGCATGAGAATATTGGTTAAGTTGAACAAAATGATAACTAAGAACCCATTTTTAAAGACATGCTCTCTAGTATCAAAGAGGATTTTTGCTCACAACATGATGACAAGTCAACATCTCCTAAATTAGAAATTCATAAACAACATGACCAAATGGAGAAAGCAACCATGTTTTCATTTGAGTCATGAATCAACTCATTTCAATCAACAAAGTGAGGTTGAAGAAGAAATCCATTGTAAAGAGACTAGCAAGAGGAGCTTTAAGTTTTTATTTCAAAGGGATGTCCTATCTGGCATCTAGCTAGTATGGAGGTTAGTAAAAAACCACTAGTCATGCTTGCACCCAAGTTTGAGTTTTCAATAGAAGATGAAGTTGATCATAAAGTTACAACTAAATAAGAATAAGTGCATCTTGCTTATCCAACTAAAAGCAATTGTGTGCATGCACATTATGGAGAAATAAGTAAGTTTATCTATGCCCTCCAAGAAGTTTTTCAACTACTTGTTGGATTTCTATATGTCCTTCATCTCTTCTTGGTTATTGTTAGAACATAATGTTAAGATCGATAGTATATAACCAAATGATTTTATACTTTTCTACATTAAAAAATGTGCTCCTTTTAACAGACCAAATTTCATTGGTAAGAAAAGGATGCAAATTTGGCTCATAGAATAAAAGTAGTCTTCCTCAATAAGTCATATGATTTGGACTAGTTGTACCCTTTCATAATAAGTCCCATCTCTTAACATTTTTTCCTCTTCATGATGATAAAAGCATAAAAAAAATTACCACTAAGTTGATTGGTCCTTTACTCCTTTGTTTTATTTTTGCAATGGTGTAGTGACTTTGACATTTTGCATTTGGAATCTTATATATTTCACACACAGTCTGATACATTTTCTTTCATTCCTTACTCCTCTTGAATTTTCATTTCATAATTTACTTGGGTCTATGTGGTAATGGATAACTCATAGTTTTTTCATGTATATACATGGGGAGTCAAGAGAAGTAGGTAACAATATCTATTTACTTCTTGTGTGATGAAGTGCGTCCTTTGATACTTGCACACATCTGCATAAAAGACTCTAAAACTCATTGCATATTAGCCTTGTGAGTAGAAGAAACTATTGTTTGCATCGAGAATAATGAGCAGGTTTCTGAGCAATTGGACTTCAATCCTAACAACTTTATTTTCAATTTCATCTCAAAGACAACTAAGAGTACCAAGAGTAAAATATTTGGAGCTTAACAGTTTAACTGAACTAAAATATCTTCCTACAGATACTAATTTAGGCATAGATAGGTGGCGTAGTTAGCAAAAATGGAGGATCAAATAAGCGAGCCATCTTTATCAGCTATTGGAGTTTTTTTTTTTTTTTTTGCAGTGACATCGGTACCCTCTCCAACGCTACATACTACATCCAGATTTGGGTGTCTAACTTTATATTGTACAACGATATTGTCTAAGTGCTTATAGTACCATTTTATTGGCACTCACTATTTATTTTGTAGTCAATATCCCTTGCTATTGGTGGTTGATATTGGAAGTTTGTATTGATTATTGACCTAAATATCGTGTCTGCATGGTTAGATTGTGTGTGGCTAAGTGTTTGATCAAGAGGCTAGGATTTTAACTTTTTTCCTTGCCTTGTCATTGAGTTCGTGCATCATCAACATTCGATGGAGGCTCATGTCTATCATTTAGCAACAATATACATATTGCAATTTTGTGGTTGTGTTACGATTAAGATTGGAGCGATATTTCACCTTCCTTCATCAATTCTATTACAAGCAACAATATATATTTTCCCACCACACTTCTACAAACAAGCCATATACTTGAGGTCTCTTTGTCATTTTAATTGGCATCTTATTATTATTATGGGAATATCTCAAACTACATTTTTGATAGGGTAATTTTTGGTATCCATTGTCATTATCGTATAATTTGTCTACATATGACATTTCCCATCTACTTTCAATATTTTAAAAAATACAATAAATAAAAGGAAGTCTTCATATATATTTAAGACCCATGGAATGAATTTTGAATCTTCAATCAACTAACTTTACTTTAATGTGCCACATGCCCTTCAAGTGGCCTTCCCAAAGTACCTGTTATTATTTATATTAGTCCTTTAAGTGCATCACAAAAAGTCACATATGAACTAGTAGGAATAAAGGAAGGAACGTCATGAATTATCTTAACTTATTTTTTTAGTATTTGATGAAGGATATGAATTATATTAATATTGAGGATATTCCTACTTGTACTATATTTGATGTACGAATGATTTACTATCAAATTATCACAATGATCATTTATAGATAGAGGATAAAATATTTACCTACGAAATATAAAGGCTATTAAATATGCATACATAAATTTAAAAATTTCTCATTAGCATCCTTTTTTGGAGATCCAAGTGATTTGTTATTCTATTCTATATTTGATCCATTTTTTTTCAATCATACTATTTATAATGGGTGACTATCGCCCTTATAAACTGTCTGGGGAGCAAACCTAGAAAGGATAGCTCACCCGTTGCCTAATTTTTTATGGATCATTACTATATGTAGTAGCATGTCTATTTTTGTATTTTAAACAAGACAACAAATTATTTCTCATGAAAATATATGTTGATCTCCTTTCTACCAATCATTGGACTATATTTTTATAAGGAATATTATATGATCTTTGGAAAATGACAAAAAAAAAATATTATGTTCTTTCTTTGCACCAAAAATGAAGTTGATTACTATGTTACTAACTATATTGTTTCTTCTATGGTGAGGTTATGCCTTCAAAACATATGGTGCAAGTGCTATTACATGGATGCTGCAATACTTTAATAAGAAGACTATCTTCTATGTGTCTTTGAATCAAATGGACAAAATATGAATGTAGCTCTTAAAGAATCAATATGGCCTTGAAGATTTATGGAAGAGTTCCATTTGGATACATATGAAAGTACCATATTACTTGAAGTTACTTTACTCTTTCTAGAGAATATCATTTCTAAAGATCAAAATGAACATTGAAGATCATGGGCACCTCACTCAAGTGAAGGCATTCTATAATAAAGACACCTTGAAGATCATGGGCACCTCACTCAAGTGAAAGCATTCTATAATAAAGGCACCTTGAAGATCATGGGCACCTCACTCAAATGAAAGCATTCTATAATAAAGGCACCTTGAAGATCATGGGCACCTCACTCAAGTGAAATCATTCTATAATAAAGACACTTTGAAGATCATGAGTACATACTATATATTATAATTTTAGCCATCACTTTGAAATCCTCTATGCAGTGGTTGGCTTTGAGGTGATGCCATTAAGGGGGAGTGTACATGACACCACCTAGTGGCTAAATCCTAGATTTAAGACCTTTAGGCATTATATGCTCCAAATTCAAATAATGCTTGGCCTTAGGTGATGCCATTGAGGGGGAGTGTGCATGTCAATGACACCACCTAGTGGCTAAATCCTTTATTTTTTAAGTCCTACGGGCACAGTATCGTAAGACCTACAGGCAGATTTTTTTTTAAGTCCTACGGGCACAATATCGTAAGACCTATGAGCAGATTTTTTTAAAGTCCTATGGGCACAGTATCGTAAGATCTACGGGCAGATTTTTAAGTCCTACGGGTATATTGTAAATTCTTCTCCTTGTAAAACTTCCACTTGTAAAAGCATTGTATTAAGACCTACGGGCACTATGTAATGAACCTAGGGAGAGGCTAATTTGAGGGGACCGTGGCTCCAATATAATTTTTAAGACCTCACAGCATCATTTTTAAAACACTGGGATTATAAATTATGACAAGATGACTTTCATGTAGTCCAGAATGCATGATCTTCATGTTGGCATATATTTGTGTCCCTATTTATTACTGTCAAAGAAGACCTACGTTACTAGGGTGCTTCATTTTTTCTTCTATGAAAATTGACATGTGATCCCCTATTAATATTAAGGGGGAGTGTTAGAACATAATGTTATTAGGGATCACATCTTTATAACATTTATATATAATGTTCTAATATAAGGTTATAAAACCGTATATATTATATGCTTTATAAGCATATCCCATTTAAAATAATTATAATCTAATAACTATTAGATTATTAATTATTTATGAGTGGGGGTTATTGAAAAGGTGTGACTAGTTAAGTCACCCTTCCTCCTATATTTAAGGAGGTTCTCTCTCATTTGAGAGGTGTGAGAATTTGGAGCTTTATGGTGAGTTGTATCACTATGCATATGAGGTATTATTGGCCATGTGGAAGTATTGGAGGAGTGTCCCTAGGTTCATGTCTATTTTATGATAGACTATATTTGTAAGTGTTTTAATTAAATGACACTTTATGGGGTTTTTTACCCGAAAGGGTTTTCCCATGTATATCTTGTGTAATGTGTAAATTTATGCATGTATGATTCTCATTTCATTTATTTTATATCTTGTTCTAACAGTTATCCATAGCCACGTGAAGAATTGCATACTAATGAGAAGGGAATCTACTTTAGATAACCAATTAATGGTTCCATCTAAGAAAAAATCATTTCTCTTGGTCTAGATTAGGTTAGTTTTTTCATTCAAATAAGTGTTGTAACACATTGTTTAAGTTTTTTTCCTGCAAATATTGAGGCACATTTATTTTAGTCTTTTGGTTAGTTGTAGTAGTAGTAGTTTGTTTCTTATTGTTTTGAGTGGTACTAACAATAATGTTTAAGTTTGAGTTTGATTTGGTTTTAGGTTGTGATGACTCTTTAGCTCAATGGATAGGATAAGGTAGTTGGTCTTAAGACTTTTAGCAAACAAAATGTTAGCAAAAGTCATCAAAAGTGTTCACCTATTTAAATATTAACCTAAATAGGCTAGAATGGTTAGTCATGTTGTTTTAATCTTGCCTTTGTATCTTCAAAATTTGGTGAAAAATATTTCAAATAGGGCAAGAAGGGTGTAAATGATTTATCACATTCATATTAATTGACATATAGTGCTTCATATTTAAAAGACTCTTATTTTATTACATTTTAGCTTTTCCTCTTCCATGTGCATACATTTTTAGAAGTAATTTGTTGTGAAAGAAGTTGAGTTTTGACTTGACTAGGTTGATGTCTTTAGGTTTTGTCATGCTTCAAGTTTGTTCACATCTCTTCCTTGAATATCATGGTGGCCAAGGGTATGAAAAGATAGTTAATAAAGGTTTTTGTTGATTGAGCACCCACAAAATTCAATTGGTGGCTTAAGGAGGATACATGTAGCATGGGCTTCCTTTGGTCCATCTCCCCACACATTGAAGGGTTTGGTCCATGAAAATCTAAAGCTCACAATGCATTCATTTTGTGAAGGATGAAGTTAAAAATGGTTCCACAACTTCTAGAAGTTACCATTCTTCTTCCACACATGGTCATGCAAGATTAGGCATGTGGGGGTTTGCATTTGTCATAGAAACTTTACATGAGGCTTTTTATAATGAACATTATGTGCATTTTTCCAATGTTTGTTTCCAAGATCATCTCTTTTATTATGATCACTATTTTGTGTGCACATTTAGGCTTTGGGGGAAGGGTATATCGCTCCATAAAATCTCAAAGAGTCATTAAATTTCCTATGTATTGCACTTATCATTCCTTATTGGATCTTGTATTTAAAGTATAAATGACCTTGTTTTCATAAGTTGTTTCTGAAGTTTTGAAACCAATTTCGTGCATCACTTAGTAGCCTTAGGTTTCATTTCAAGCTATTTATTTCCCCTTTTCTCAGCAAAGTCAGTAGGTAAGTGAAGTTAGGTTAAGTACTAAAAGGAACTAGCCTTCTTGAGAGATTAAATCCAACCTGCACGCAACCCACAAGGCTTGGAGTGTTTCCATGTTTCACTGGATAGCTAAATGGATTATTTAGCAAGGTGCAATCCATGTGATAGAACTTACAAGCCTTGTAGTATTTTCTTGTCAAATTTTCAAACTTTTCCTTCACTTTTGACTTGGCGTTCATTGAGTTGCAACTTGGATTCTTGACATTTGATTTCTCCTTGGCATGTGTGAAGAGGTACCCCCAATCCTTCATACTTGATAGTCTCCCAACATGAGGAAAGTGAAATGCCTAATCCTTGACCTCTAATAACTCTTGCCACACATTAGGACCAACATGAGGAAAGTGAAATAGTCTCCCAACATGAGGAAAGTGAAATGCCTAATCCTTGACCTCTAATAACTCTTGCCACACATTAGGAAGAAGCGATGATTCCTACCCTCCAACAAAACTCTACTATCTGTCAAGCAAAAACTCTAGTCCCTTCTCTCTAACAACCCTTTGTTAGATATCAAGCGGCAAGCTCAATTTCCAAACTCTAACATCGCCCTAATTGAACAATTCTTTATCTAATTTTTTAAAAAGTGACATGATGATTTTTTGCACGTCCCATCATGAAATGTAGATACATAGACATGACACAATTTTTTTGACAAATGCCCCAATTATTTTTGCCCTCAAGAGAGACATGTGAATTGTTGAGAATTGTTGAGACATGTGAATTGTTTGACAAAATACCTCAAATAAATGTGCTCCCTTAGACATGTGAATTGTTGAGAATTGTTGAGACATGTGAATTGTTTGACAAAATACCTCAAATAAATGTGCTCCCTTGCAGTGCATTAGTGGTTGATGTAAGGAATTATTATAGATTCAAATGAAGAGAATTTTCTAAAAGATCAATCCTTATTTGTTGAATGTGTTAACTATTAGAGTAGTGAATAATGAAGTCTTACTAAAGTTAAAGGAAAACAAGCATGTAGGCAACACAATTTATAAAGAAAGGGTTTTATATCTCCTTATCTTTAATATTTTAAAATAAAACTTGTAATATTACTTTCTATGGTGCCAAAAGTACTATAACTAGCGGTTGGACCTGAAAAAAGTCCAATTTGTACTGCCGATAGCAATTAGATATTAGATTAGATAGCTCTCTTGGTTACCTGAAAAAGGTCCAATTTGTACTGCCGATAGCAATTACATATTAGATTAGATAGCTCTCTTGGTTACCTGATGATTAAATTTGTAGCTATGTCATTATGCAAACGATCTGTTATTTTATTCTGATGACAAATGCCCGGAATCACCCCTTAAACTGCTGTTGATGATCCAAACAGTACAATCCTGTGGCTCTCCATTGCTGAGATATTTATTTAAATGTAATAAGAAAAGTTTGATTATCTGTTGTCTACAAAAGTATATTGCATTCCCTTCAAACTTACATAAACATTAGGACTTGCATTCACTTCAAACTTACATAAACATTAGGACTTTGAAATTTGTTAAAAGATATCAGGAAGAAACAAATTTAACCTACACTATTATTTTGTTATATACGAGGACATAGATCACATCACAAGACAATACAAATTTTTATGCTAAGCATCCTGTAATATTCTGAAAAACAAATTCTGTGATTTATATCTAAGATGACATAAATTCAGTTAGCTTTCGATCCAAAATAAGTTTGCGTAGCAGTCATACCCAGAACAAATATCGGCAGCAGAAGAGAGACAATATACTAAGGCCTTGAGGAATACTCTTCTTTGAACTGTCTGATACACAAATCCAACACAAATCCAACAGTTGTCCATGGAATTCGGTGTTCCGAATCTTCCAAACTGAAGGGGAACCCTTTAAATTCTTGAAAGTGTCCCTTATGCAAAATCCCTACAGTGCAGCAAACTTTTGAGAAGCTCCCACGTGATGTACAATAGGATCCAAAGAATATATATTACCAATCATTTTGTGGAAAATCCTATAAAAAGAATAAATTCCATAAACCAATGAGAGAAAATGCAAAATCAGACTTCTTATTTCCTGCCCCTTTTTCTCTGCTCGCTAGCATTTGCGTGTTCCACATCTCTAGAAGCTGAAGCTTCTGCTGTATTTTGCCAGATAGGTTTCTCTTCATCCTCAACTTGCTCTCTTCAGATTACGTGTAGCTGGTTTCATATCTATATTTGAATCCACATCGCTAGAAGTTGAAGCTTCTGCTGTATTTTGCCAGATAGGTTTCTCTTCATCCTCAACTTGCTCTCTTCGGATTACGTGTAGCTGGTTTCATATCTATATTTGGGTCTCCAACCTCTTCTGAGCGCCTGTTACCAACCATCATCTTTAGCCATTCTACAAGGTTAACCTGGACCATACGCAGTACAACTTACTAATAATAACACAAGAGTCTATCCCAAAACAACTTTGAAAGTATAAAACAAACTATAGAATCCATGCCAAAGAACTTCAGTTGAACTCACCTCATCTGCTGGCCGCGTAAAGAATTTTAGATTTATGTTTAATCAAGCTCATTACTTGTCAAATTTATTTTGTCCATGTATTTCAAATTTTCTTCCTGTTATACCAAACAAGCTGGTGCTTATATTTATCCAATTAATTTCACAAAATTATTATTAAGTGAAAATTACCTTAGCATATGGTTCTTGGATTTGAGTACCACAATACCTTTAATAAGGACATCCATCAAAGCATAAATAATAGAAGAATTTTATCAGATGTTGTAGTTGCAGCTGCCCTGATATGCATGTACACAAAATGTGGAAGCATTATTCACCAATAAAGATAATATGCAAATAGTTGCCCTTAAAACTTCCTCTAGGCTAGATGCCAGAAGAATTTCCGTGAGCTGGTCTACAATTGCTGCTCTCAACAGTGCGGATTCAGCTTCTGTTTTATCTTTTAAAGTTAAAAAAAGCACAGCAACTTCTACAAAAATGATAAAATGAACCAATGATTATATATTTCTAATTCTATGCATGTTATTTTGATATAACTTATGTTAAGCAAATTGATAGAGAATGATTGTCATCATAAATATATGTGCAGATTTAAGGAGTGATTTTGGTTTAAAGTGAATGATAGTACAAGACAAATCAAAGACCAAAGACAAGTTTCTAAAGAGTGTCTGGAGTGATTATTGTCAACTAATGGTTATTCCCGAAGTATGGCTGAGGAGCCCCATAGAATTGTGGATCATTTTTCAGAATATTGTGCACAATAAACTTGTCTCTTATTACCAATAAAGATAATATGCAGATAGTTGCCCTTAAAACTTCCTCTAGGCTAGATGCCAGAAGAATTTCCGTGAGCTGGTCTAAAACTGCTGCTCTCAACAGTGCGGATTCAGCTTCTGTTTTATCTTTTAAATCTGACACTTTTTGATCTCATCTGAAGTGCATAAGATACAAATAGCCTGCTCAAATTCAACCTCTTGTTCCAGTGCTTGACAATTGATATTGTTATTTGAGTTTCCTGATTGGCAGACACTAATATTATCTGGAAAATCTAATTTTCTTCTTGCATAGTTTCCCAACTGCTTCACATTTATAATATCTGAACGCCTTACAGATTTCGACAAATGATAATCAAAGCATCTGTCACTAGTAAATGAAGGTACTTTATCATCATTGGTAAGTTGTCCTCCAAAATTAGGCGTGAGTATTTTATCTGCTTCAATGAATCAAATGCTTCTGATCTACATTGATCCAACCATTGTCTGGTAACATGTTCAATCGTAGGTTCAATTTGATCTTTCTGTTAAAAAGTTCTTAACAACTCAGACAGGGGAAAAAAGCGCGATTTTGGAGTCCCAAGTGCCTTGAAATACCAGTCTGTGATGACATGTATGAGGCGTGAGAATTTGTTTTTCTAGATTCTCATACTTGAAAAGGGAAAAATCTTTCATATTCTAGACTCAATCCTGGAATCACACAGCTGTGGGTGCTTACTCAGGTGCATAATTTTCTATCTAAAGATCCCATTTTTATAGCTTTTTTTTCTGTTATGATTTCGGGGATTGTAGATTAAAACTGAAATTTTGAATTCTTGGTCGGAAAGAGAATTCCAAGATAAATTATTTTTCCCAGAGTTTTTAACTTTGAGAAATCTGTACAGGATTTGGTGATGGGTTCGGAGAAAGAGAAAGAAAAGGATAGAGTAGTGGTTTGGGGATTTGGATTTAATGGTATGCAGACCAAAATTCTCATGGTGACAATTCTGGCCATGGGAATCATGCTCATTGCTAGCCAGAACATTTCATTTTGGGAATTCAGCAATGGGTTCTGCAAGAACTTAGCAGACAAATTTCTGCTCAAAGAATCGAACTTGCATAACACCATTAACAGCATTGCAAGCATATCTGAATCCGAAGAGGAGGAAAAAGAAGAGAGAACTGACAAGCGGGTGTTTCGACCTTATGGCAATGGAGCATACTTGTTTATCCAGATGGGTGCTTACAGAGGTGGAGAAACTACTTTTGCTGTAATTGGGCTGGTATCTAAGCCTCTTCATGTTTTTGGGAAGCCTGGATTTGAATGTGAATGGATCCCCAGGAATTCGACCCTGGGACCTGTGAAAGGCAAAATTCATAAGATCCTACCTGATTGGGGCTATGGCAGAGTTTATACTGTGGTTGTCCTCAACTCTTTCATCACCATAGTGTTTACCCTATTTTTATCAATCATGAGTTTAACAATATTTCTAATTTGATCTATTTATCTATTTACTAAATGATAAAATCATACGTCTAAAATTAAATATATTATTATAAATTTTCGTGCAGCTATGAATTTAAAATTAAATACCCTTTTCTTTGATATTGGATTGAAGCACCAAACTACAAACATTCAGACAAGTCACAGCTGACAAATCAGCAGCAACACACAAGTCATATTATAAAATATTTGAACTTTTATTACATACCCTCACAATAACCCAAAATATATTCCTAATACTTTTCTAGTAGAGCATGTTCGAGGGAGCCATATAAAACTAAAGTGTGAAAGATACGTGTACCAGATCATGTTGCAGTATTGTTTGAATGGTCAAAGGTATATAAAGCTGAGGCATTTCCTTATAAAATATCATCAACTCTCAGTACATAATGAAATAATATGTGATTATAGAATGGATATTTTATGCTTAAAGAATTCTAAGAAGACAGTAAGTACACAGGAATCAACAAAGAAGGTGATGAAAAGCATTGGTAACAATCTCAAGAAAAAGAAGTATGTATTCTAATGGAAGGAGCTAATAACCTTGACCAGCTATGGAGGTATTCTAATGCAGAAAAAGCACAGTGACTAACAGCAGGGAGACAGAGAGACTGCAACATTCAAGGCGCATGTGTAGTAATATACAATATGTCATATATACAACATGCCAATATAGTATCATATTCTTCCTTAGTTTATATATAGAGTATCCATGATTTATGGATTTATAGATAGCAAAAAGAAACTTGAACTGTAAAACAAACTTATTAACTCTGAGTAAACAGACTAAACCATCCTTCTCAGGCAAACAAACTTATACTAATTGACGCTATGTCCTCAAAATTTGTCATTACAGCTAAGGAAAGCTACGAAAAGTTCTGGATCCATGGATTGAGGCAGGGCGTGTGACATTGCAGGACATCAAAGATCAAGAACAGTTTGATGGGTATTATCATAACCAGTTCTTGATTGTTAATGATTGTTAATGATTGTTTGCACAGGTACAAATTCATGGCTAAATGGACTTTTTCCTTCGATGTGGATGAGTTTCTGTATGTTCCGGGTGGCTCGAGTATTGATTCTGTTGTTCAAAGATTCTCCAATTTCGCCCAGTTCACCATTGAGCAGTACCCCATGTCCAACAGATTGTGCTTGGAGCTTGAAAACTCTGAGAATTATTCCAGGTAAAAGCTCGAATCTTTGAGAAAATTTTGGTATTTTACAATCTATGAATTCTATGTGTTTCTAATTGGGAATTTGGATTTTTGATGTGCAGTGAATGGGGATTTGAGAAACTGCATACTTTCGATCTCTTCTAATGCCCTTCTTCACATCTCTGAAAACCCTTGCGGAAATAAATCAAAACAAGTTACAGCTAAGGAAAGATATATTTTAAGCCAGACACGTAACCATAGAAGGCCAAAGTGAATTAAAAAATCGTTACAGCGCACCCAATTATTATGCACAAAACCTACTTTACTTATACTGGCATCTTAAGCATGGGCGTACAACTACTTCTTTCGTTTGGAAATTAACATAATAAAAATCTTGCAGTTCACGCGTGAAGTAAAAGGGCATCTTTTGATTACAGGCAATCTTTTGAATTAAATTTGTGGAAAAATTGAATTGCAAAAAAAGAATTGACAGAGAGAATTAGAATTGCCTGGCACTTGTGCTCCCCAACTGCTCTCCTGTTAACTGAATTGAATTGAATTGTTTCAAAGAGATTTAATAAGTTGGAGATTTGAACTGCGACCAAAGCGAAACATGATAAAAAGGCGATCAGAACATGCGTTACACTCGGTGATCTCAAATACAAATCCGTACCATCCGCAGAGCAAGATGCACAAAACTGTTCCCGAAAACAAACTCAACATTCCTAAAAATACACCACACTATTCTTCGCTCGACAAAAGAAAACAGAGTACCTGAAAAAGGAAATTAAAAGTAAATCGATTCCTAACCTCTCTTGTTGGAAGCGAATTGCGCAAACGAAAACAGCAATGCAGTGATGCGAACAAAATATGCTTCTGGTTCAATGGGTTAAGCTCTCGTCGTTCACGCAATAAATGATGGGGAGCCGAATCCAAATGTTTCAAGCGGCCGCTGCCAGCAATACGACTCGGGGTGAAAACACAACCCCCATGCACGCAGCCACACCAATTTACACCATAGGTGGAATGTAAACCCTAACCAGACCTTGCATGAGCTGTCGCAGCCTGTCGGGAAAAAATTTGGCGGCAAGCGGAATTTCACGTTTCGCGGCGTGAGACAATTCCGGTGGGGGTCCAACCCCACAAGGAATTGCCTATCGGCAAATTAAGGAGTCGTCCATTGCAAGATACTTGGGACAATCAAAATCCTTAACACATAAAGTTGGCAACCATGAAATTTTTGGACAAAGACGTATATTTTATAATTAGTGGTTTTTGGGAATATATCTCTCAAAAGAACTCATTTGTTGACATGCTTATTAAAAACCATTTGTTGTGTTAAAAAAATGGATATCTATAGGAGTTTCTTTCTAAAATGCCCATCCAAAGGAAATCGCATGGAACGTTAAGGAACCATCTTCCTTTAGAATGAATAACTATATTGCTACTTGCAAAGGTGTGTTGAGAGATTATTTTTTTGTTGCTATCAAAATCATTGATAAGATAAGTTACAACATGAAGGAGTTTAACTTTCAAGATAGTATTAAGTCCCTTATGAAACTTAAAACATAGAAATATGTTTAAGATAGTATTAAGTCCCTTATGAAACTTAAACATAGAAATATGTTTAAGTTAAGAGGCTTTTGATGTTCCAAAGGTGGAGATGCGTACTTTTTATTTTTATGATTTTGTATCCTGTGGTAGTTTGTTATAGTTTTTTTGGAAGCAAAACATATAAAATATCTTGATTGGTTGTAAGCGTAAGGATTGCACATGGTATTTCCAAAGGTGTCAAGCAGGCCTGGAATTTGATGGTCACCCCTGCCTATCATATGATTTTTTTATGACGGTTTAGTCATTCTAATGCCTTTCGTTTTACGTTTTTAAAAAAATGTTAAGTGTCAATTTTAAAAAAATTTGTGAATAGTTTAATAAAATTCTTTAAGTTTCACAAAATTGAAGTTGTGGCGAAAAGAAATAATTCCATGCAAAAAAATGTAAAAAATTTAAAAACAATGATAAATTAGTAATTTAAAAAATAATGATAAATTAGTAATGCACTAAAAAATCTTAAATTTACTTGTAAGTTTCTAAATTCACACCCAAAAATCTTGATTATTATAAAAATAAAAAACTATTTTAGATTTTTTTATTACAATATTTTAAAAAATTAGAAATGATTTCAATTGTTAGAAGTTTCTATATTGATATTTAAGACAATCTTATAAAAAATATTAAAAAAATAAATTGACAAAGTTTCTAAATTTATATAAGAAAAAACATACTAAAAATTCATATAAAATTAGAAACAATTATATCTTAATCCTACCATTTTAAAATATTCTAAATAAATTCATATATTTATAATAAACGTTGTAAAATAATATATATCAATATATATTATCTATTATAATTGTTTACAACTTATTAATAATTATAAGTGTCATATATACAATTTTTGGAAAAAATAGTTTGTCGATACATACGGTCCACTAATTTTATTAGTTGTAATATACGGTCTAAAAATGCAAAAACAACCATATAGCATGTCAAATTTCAAGCCTGGTGTCAAATATCCACATTAAGGAATGAGCAAATATGTGCATCAAAACATCTTTTCTATGAAGATTCTTCTTAAACAACCCATAAATACTCTTTTCACATATTTTTTTCTAAACAAGATATTAGTCCAAGAATGGTCAAATGATGAGATTTCTATGTCACTTATTTGTAATGAATTAAAAAAATAAATTCATAGGACTAATGAATTGATAGGAAAACATTTGCAACATGCATCATGATGTACTATGCAACTAATAAATTAATGACATTTATCTCCTAGGTTAGCAGACTCTATGGATTAATAATAATAAAAATATTATGCTTTTTATGGATAACATTTAAATTCTTTTCTTTCCAAGTAAATTTCTTGATTTTATAGTCAATTGTACATAATATTTGCACTAGTTAAGATTTTGTGAGTATGATATCATTCATCTCAAGAGCTCTAGGGCTTGTATATTATGTAGGTCATCTCACTCAATCCACTAAATATGGATCAAAAATATTTAGAGTAATATTCAATGTAATTAAAAATATTTGTCAAATAATACAACTATACAAAGAAACCAATTCAAGAAGACACTCAAGTATGTCTCTAGATTACAATGCATCATCATACAATTAGATTGCAAACTTGTGCCAATGTGTTGGTTCCTTGTTGGTTAACAGATTTGTCACCTAACTCTATATTCTCACGGCCACGAAGATGACAAATGTAATCACAGTTGAACCGGTCTAACAAAATATGAATTGACTGGTTCTCTGCTTATTTTACAAGGTGGCAGCTACCTTCTAATGATTTTCAATGAATAAACCAACAACTCATATGCTTTTAACTGGAAATCGAATAAGGAAAGAGCTTTTAACCAGAAAGCTTTATAAAGGCATTTACAATACTAACTACTATTTTTAGATTTTTTTCAGATTTTAGAATAAAGCCACCATGAAACATAATTCACAACTAATATTCTACAACAACTGAAATTTTAAATCATCTACCATTTCAATATAATTTCACCAACTGACATCCATTTCAAAGAATAGAAAAGCATCCATACACCATAATTCAAAACATGAATATATGAAAACCACCAGTAGTTCCTCTATATTAAAAATAGTAGATAACTATATGCATAAAAAATTTTGTGCTCTAATGAGAAAAACAAAGTTTGCCCAAAAGATGCTCCGAAATTAACTAATCTACCTGTTTATAGCTATAACCCCCCAGTCTTTTCTGTTTCCAAGAAATGGTTACTAAAGCTAATGGTCTTGATCATGACCGTTTCAAAACAAAAATCCTAAAGAGAAACACAAAATATAAACCGCCTCACAACAGGTAAGGCTACAAGACCTTCAAGCTCCATTGTCAGGTACCGGGTTCAACTCTGCAATCTGCCTATTGATCTTGTAGTCACATAAATTTGTCCACTTAATTAAATGAATACTTAGTATTTATTTGATTATTTAACCATCAATTAATAATTAATTAAATTAATATTTAATTAATTCATCTTAACCCTCTTCTCCTATTAATTAAATAAATTATTCAATTTATTTGATTTAATTCACTTAACCAAATTCAGACCATTAATTAAAAAAATAAATCATATTTATTTAATTAAATATTCTCTCACATTTAAATAAATTAATATTTATTTAAATCCCCCAAAATCCCACCTCTCACATTTAAATAAATTAACATTTATTTAAATCACCTTTATCCTCTACCCACTTGCATTTTCCTACAAAAGCAAGTTGCACAATTATTTATTTAAAATCCTATTTATCCTCACCCACTTGAAACCTTTAATGGTTTCCCTTAAAGTATTCAAACTTGATGGCTTTAAAGTCTTCAAACTTGATGGCTTCCTTCTATAGTCTTCTTAAGACTTTAATGGTTTTCCTTAAAGTCTTCAAGCCTTTAATGGTTTCCCTCAAAGTCTTCAAGCATTTTAATTCTTTATCTTCATTTTTCTCATTTAAATAAATTAATATTTATTTGAATATTTATCCAAATGCAAATTACACCATTTAATTGAAATAAATGATTTTATTTTAATTGAAAATACCAAAATTTCTCCCACTTGCATTTTCCTACAAAATCCACTTGCATGCCTAAACCCCTTCTAGATTCTTCTAAACCCCTTCCTAATTAGCCTAATCCATCCCCTAATTATTGTCACATTCCTAAGCAAAATGAAGTCACTTCTCAAACCCTCAAAGTCTTTGATAACCATTAAAGGCTTTCAACCTTCAACCACTAAATGGCTCAAAGTCTTTGATAACCATTGAAGGCTTTCAACCTTCAACCACTTAATCCCCAAAGTCTCCAATAACCATTAATGGTTACCTCAAACCCTCCCACATGGTTAAAACATTTGTTTTGACTCAACCTCTACCCAACCCAAAGGTCTCATCAGGCCATTAATGCTTTGACCATGATTATCTCTTAAACATTTGCACAAAGGTTTATCCTTGGATTAACTCTTAATCTAGTGGGTAATCTTAATTTGGACTTGACCCTTAGCCTCTAGATAACCATGAGGTCTTCTGAGACCTTTAATGCCTCCAACCTCTTCTCTCAACCCAATCCTATGTTGACACTTGTCACCATTTTATTGGTGCCAATTGTGCACATGGATCCCCAACTTTCAAACTTGGCCCTTGATTAAACCATTCAATCTTAACCCTTCATTTCCCCATTTCTTCTATAAATAGAACCCTTCTCCTCAAGCAAAAAGAAGCATTTAGAGTATTGTTGTTATACTGGCATTAGCATAGAGCTTTTTTCATAGCATCACTATCTACTCTTGCATAGTATTTGCTTATCATATTCAACCATCTTGAATCTCCATATGGCATCCATGGCTAGTGCTAAAAGCTGAGAGCTACACTCATTTGGGACTTGGAGAGGAGAGGAACAAGGGAGGAGCAACTATGAGCATCTTGATTAGCTATTTTATTCTATGTTTATATGCTTTTTATTTCATGCTTAATATCTCTCTTGATATGCCTGTTTAGGATAATCTTTTGTTGCTAACACTAACGTTTGTTTCTTGTGCTCTTGTGTGTGTTGCCATCAAACAGATTTTCTAATCCTTTTTGCAGAGCATCAGATCTTATCTTCTTTTTCTTCTTCTTCGACCAACGTCAGCAAGATATCTTCAAATTCTTACCAATCAAAGACAGTAGCTCAGAAAAAGTCAGACATGCTCAAAAGAATGTGCCACTGTACTGGGTTGGCATCAAGTTGCAATACGGGACCTCTTCCAACTGGGAGTACCATTTTGCCGAAGTTAATTATTCAGGTTCCTCCCTGCCTGTATCTTATCTCAAAGATGTTTTTCGTGATTCTCAACTTGTTCTGCAATCTTATCTAATAGGGTGATGGTCTTCCTATATTCACTGAAATCGGTTTGTGCTTTCCATGCAAAAGATTGTAACTGTCGGACTATATCCTCTTGCTCTATCTCTGGCCAATTCAAATCTGGATTGTGGAAAGGCAGTTCATCATCATGAGGCAAGACCATTCTGATGCATGTAAATATGACAATTTTCTCCTTTGGCTACCTTTAATGTTTTTCGCAAGAATGACATCGTCAAATGAAGTAACGCATGCCACCACTTTCTTTTGTACTTGGATTGCTTAAAGACCATTAATAATAGTACTTTACAAATCTTGCCTTGATTTGTTTCTTGAAAATAATGCATGACGTGGAAATCAACGAGGTAGGAGGAGGGACGACAAGAAGTCGTTATTCTTATCATCCTAACAACCCCATTCAATTTTTTCGACGCCCAAGTGAAACCTATTTGTACCATTACTTGTGTTGTCATCCAAGGTATCAAAACTACTAGTCTTAATTACACCAGATTTCCTTTCTTAGAATCAACAGTTTCCTTAAAATTATCGAGAGAGCTGGACATTCACCACAACACAAGGAGTGTCAGAGAGTTGGTAGATTGGGAGGTTGTGTAGCTTTATAACCATCAAACTCCTTTCGAAAGTATCTGCAAGCCCAACCTCCTAATGGTGGTGGTGTTATGCAAACTTCCCTAAGCTGGTCGACCAATCAGGTAGTTCTAAAAGTTGAGAATTTCGCGACATAAGTTAAGGAATTCAGAAAGGCCGCGATAAGAGCTAAAAAGAGAAAAAGCGGAGGGGAGTGGCTTTTCAAAGTTTATAGGTAACACTCTTGGATAAAATGGTTCAACTTCTTCATTGTTTCCATCTACCTTCCTCTCCCAAATTATACTCTCCCTTTATATAACTTGACAACCATATTGTTTTCACTCAAATGAGATGGTCATGGCCACTACTCGCCTATTTATAAAGAATCATATTTTTTGTATAACTAATGAACATTGGCAAATTGATAAGACAATAGAAATAATCCATTTGAATTTTAATATATCCTTTGTAACATGGCGTACTATGTAAATAGTAAATGCACGATGTCTATCTCGTAAGTTATGATCCTATACAATTTGATAAAAAATATATTAAATATTATCCATAAAAGCATACTATTTTTTATTAAACCATAAAGTCTCACAACTTAAGAGATATCTGTCATTTATTTAATTTTGGAATCAAGGAACACTGAGAGGGGGGGTGAATCAGTGTTCTGCAAACTTTGATATTATTAATTTGTTCCTTCAACCATTTAATGCATTTGATCAAAATAAAGATGTAAGAGCATAAAATGAACAACCACAACACCATAACACAAGGATTTTATACGTGAAAACCCTGTTAGGGAAAAAAACCACAGTGGGGATGAACCCACAAAATGAGTATACTCAAATAGAAGTTTTACAATGGGAATGCACATGCATTCAGACACACTGCCTAGAGATCACTGCTCAAAAGGAGGCTCACTGCCTACAGAGTCAATTACAATAGATTATTGAAGTATTTGAACTAAAGAGTAGCATCTACAAATGCCTAATAATAGTTTTGGTTAAGCACAATAAGCACACTTTTCACACTTATCTCATTATGCTCTTTTACACTATTCTGCTATGAATCTAGAGCATAGATCTCTATCCTATGCATGTGAAACTGTGCATAATCAATCACACAACCTATTCCATACTCAAAATGATCAATTACATCGATCTTATATATCCGCAACATGAAATCATATCCATCGCTAGTCGGCTCATCAAGACTTAGAACATTTTCCAAATGTGTATGAACAGTCGACTAAATTTGAACTCCAATGCATATGCAGACCAAAAAGAATTGTCCACACGCTTCCCAAATGTCGGCCAAACTTACTAGATCACAAAACCAATCACTAAAATTGCTCCATCAATTCCGCACAACGATCAACTACACAAGTCAGCTAGATATTCCTTGTTAGACCACAAACCGGTACTCAGAGGCTTCTAACTTGCATACCAATTACCACCGGAGGCCAAAAATCTAGAATAAGGATAGTCCAGACATCTATCTACCTTCCCTTAGATTTGCAACACAAAATATAAAACAAAAATGAAATGCTAACCAAAATAATGAACTTTGCCAGATGCTCTATTCTAAGCTTGTCGGACTTGAACAAATCATAAATATGACTTCTGATATGAGAAAATCATGCAATGCGGACGGTATCACTGACTTGGGTTGCCATTGATAACAACACCTGACTAGCTAAGCAGTGTCTCTTGCCAACATTTACGAGTTACATAGTATGCCATGATTGATGTTGAAAATGATATATTAATATTCAAATCAAGGTTAGGACTATTAAACTATCAATCTACCAATGTTCACATAGACTGTTAGAGTTATCTTGTATTAGCTAATAATTATTTATTTAATTATTAGTCTATTATCCTCTACACTTAAGCTAAACTTAGGCATTTAATAATATTGTAGGTATTTAATAATTATTCTAATTAATTATTAAATACACATTATCCCTTTAGGGTTTCTTTAGGGTTGCATAATATCCTTTTATAAGGACTGTATTGTATTTTCTTTTTCATTCCCTCTTTGAAGGATAATCTTTTTCTTCAGAGCCATTATTGTTTTTTTTCTCCATTCTTCTCTTGTGACAGGTATTTTGCTTGCAGGTGTTCTTGGGATCTCTGAAGTTGTATTTCTCAACTTGTTCATGGTATCAGAGCTCTCATCTATTGCTACTTGTTCTTGAGTTTTCAGAAGATTTTTTGGAGGCTAGGGTTTCAAGATTTTCAGAGTTTTTATTTTTGAATTTGGGGTGCTTCTTTGTTTCTGGGAATTTTGAGCTCAAACGAGCCTCATTATTGAGCTTAGATCACCCAAAAACCCCCATTTTCATATAAAATTTGTCTGATTTGGACAGCTTTGGCCTCTGATTTTTTTCTGGTTTTTTCCCTTTTGGGCACGAATTTCGAGAAAATTCGCACAAAAATAAATAAATAAATGTTTTGGGCAGTTTTACGACATACCTAGGCTGAAATGAAAAAAAAATTGTGAAAAACTTATTTTTAAAAAAGCACAAAAGGGGGACCGACGGCCTCTACAGGTTCGTACGGCCTTTGCAGGTCGTGGACTTTGCCCCCCCACCGCTAGTCGGCCTTGTCTTCGGCCCCTATGCCACCTGCAGAGCCACGCCTAGGGTGTCTCCTCCATGCACTCGGGCCACCGCCTGTCACCTCTATGTCGCCTGCAGAAGCCCCGCTCAAGCCTCCCGCCATGCATATCGTTGCCGCCCGCGCCGACCCCCGTGCCTTTTTCCATCCTTCCACCTCTGTCATCCCAACACCCACCAATTTTATCGGCCCTTGCCCAGGCTGCCACTGACATTGCAGGCCAAAGGATTTTCTGGCTCTGGCAGCCCTTTTTTCAGCTCCGACAACCCTTTTCCAAGTGTCGGGGATATTTTTTCGACAGAAGGATTTTTTCAGGCACCGGATTTTTTTCCGGCTATGTTTCCAGTGGATGATTTTTTTTTGGGTAGGAAATGGAATATTCTCAAAATATTCTACTGATGTCAGCAATACGAACAACTTTGCATGGCCCCTGAGACCCTCTTTATGCCCTAAACGAGGGGTTTTTTTCGTTTGGCCATAACTTGTGCATATGATATCGTGTTTTGGCAAACAAGATATCGTTGGAAAGCTGGTTTCGTCTACTTTCTAGATTTGTAGGTTTCATCATCTGGTTTTTCTGCTGGTACATTCTATAGCCATTTGAAGTCAGAGGTGTTGTTTTCAGTCCCGAGCTTGTATCTTTTCACCAGTTTCTTCGTTTTTCATGATTCTAGTGGCGTTGGAATGGTGTTTCAGAGCTTTTCACAGCCATCCATGCACTTTTTCCTGATTTTAATCCAGGTACATTTTATTCAGTTTTTTGTGTTTTCACACTGTAGTGAATTACTTGGACATATGACATCGTGGAAACTTCTTGTTTGTGTGGGATGACTTATTTTTTGGTTGTTCTTCATGTATTTCTAGTCTTGTGTCTTTTTTTGACATTCTGAGCCTTCATTGTAAGCATTTTTCTTTTTGCAAACGCACTGAGATAAAGTGTCACTATGCCTTGCATGCTTGGGATCTTGCACATCTTGTGCCTTATTGTACTCACACTCCATTATAAAGTGCCATGGGGGGTTTGATGTTTGCCTTTGTTTTCCATCTATCTTTGTCACATGAGTGTTCCTTCCACGACATTAGCCTCATGATGTGTGTCACGTGAGTGTTCCTTCCACGACACTAACCATTATATGTGTTTGTACTTTCTGCTGCAGTCTCGATGTTCCTGGTTCTTCGTCATGCAGTTTTTCTTGGCATTCAGTTTCAGTGTACCTGTCACCTCTCCCTTGTCAGCATTATGGGGGGTTTCTCCTGTTGGTTGTTGGTTTAATGTTTCCTTGGTTTGTTGGAGTGAGCTATGTATTCAATATTTGTTTCTATGTACTAGGCAAATGTTGGTTGTTGGTTCTAATGCTTCCTTGGTTTGTTGGAGTGAGCTATGTATTAAGTATTTGTTCCTATGTACTAGGCGGATGCAGTGGCTAGTTACCTATGCATTTCAGTGAGATGGATCATTTACCATATGGACACTCTTTCATTTCTTTTTTTGGAGGGAACCTTCCATCTTCGATTGACCAACTCTTCAGACTTTGGTGTTTTTGCCATCTGTATCTTCGAGTTCAGTTGTTTGCCTTTGTTTGCCATTTGATTCG
Source organism: Cryptomeria japonica (assembly GCF_030272615.1). NCBI lineage: Eukaryota > Viridiplantae > Streptophyta > Pinopsida > Cupressales > Cupressaceae > Cryptomeria > Cryptomeria japonica. The sequence goes on from NC_081407.1 coordinate 692,974,560, forward strand.
AGTAGTGTTATTTGAGGGCACTCATGCAGATTACAGTCTTCTCTACCTGATCATCTTCTATTTCAGTGGAGGTTCTTCAGATCGACAATTATTCTTCGACAATGTTTGCAGCTTCATGCTTCAGTGGAGGTTCTTTAGATCGACAATTATTCTTCAACAATGTTTGCAGCTTCATGCTTCAGTGGTGTTCTTCATGTTCATCCTTTGTTCCTTTTTTTTGGGACATTCTCTTGTTTGGAGGCTTCTTCAGTCCTTCACTTGTTTTTCTCTCTTTAGGAGAGGAGTTTTTCTCATGAGGTTTTCTCCTTTTCTCCAGTTGTGAGAGATCTTTTGTACTTGGGTACCTCATCAAGCCTAGTTGTCGGGACTCATTTTTACTTTCATGCATTTTTAGTCCTTGGTTGTTTTTAGCTACTCCCTAAGTTCATCTTAAGAGGGGGTGTTAGAGTTATCTTGTATTAGCTAATATTTATTTATTTAATTATTAGTCTATTATCCTCTACACTTAAGCTAAACTTAGGCATTTAATAATATTGTAGGTATTTGATAATTATTCTAATTATTAAATACACATTATCCCTTTAGGGTTTCTTTAGGGTTACGTAATATCCTTTTATAAGGATTGTATTGTATTTTCTTTTTCATTCCCTCTCTGAATGATAATCTTTTTCTTCAGTGCCATTATTGTTTTTTTGCCTCCACTCTTCTCTTGTGACAGGTATTTTGCTTGCAGGTGTTCTTGGGATCTCTGAAGTTGTATTTCTCAACTTCTTCATATACAAAATCATTTTTTTAATTCACTACAGATAGGTAGACAATGGTCATAGTCACTTGTAGACAGTGGTCATAGTCACTTTAATTGAGTACAAGCAATATGGTTGTCAAGATGTATAGAGGAAGAGTATCGTTCGAGAGACAATGGTAGGTAGTGATAACAAAGTAGTTGAACCTTTTTATTTGAGAACCCACACCCTAGCACAAATTTACAATATGACTCTATGATGATGTATTTTAGGCATGTAAAGGTACATGTAAGTGTCATTGTGAGTTGATCTCTTCACACAATTGTATTATATGACATATAATTTTAATATTATTTTTTTTGCATGATTAATTGGTTTGAATTACAATCATTATTTACTAGATTGAATTTGTAGGATTTTAGGGAGAAAAGATATTTAATTCTATAAAATTTCATAAATCTATGTTTTAAAACATTAGTCAAGTGGTCTATGTTTTGCACCAGTCAAGATTTTTACTTGTATGATAATTGTCATCATATCAAAAGCTTTAGAAATTTTATATATCTACGCCATCTCTATCAATTCACTCAATTGTATTTGAAACATTAAAGTACATCGTATTTAAATACCTTTTGAATATGTGACAACACTATAGGAGAAAGACATTTGGAATAACCTCACAATTCTCTTAAAGCAATTTGGATAATAACTTATTAATATCCAATTTTTAGAAACATCTCAAATTTGAGTTTCATCTGAAATAATTAGCTTTCTAAAACTTCAAACTTGAGGATCCTCCAAGTGTGACATTTTTTATTGGTGTAAGAAGGGCATCTTAATTAGTTTCACTTTAGGAACAATTCATTGTTACTTTGTCTTACTTAAGTCATTTACTTTTTGTGTGTTATCATATAATTAAAACCGTTGTCATGATCTTAATTTTCCTTAGGATTCCATTTAGGATTTTATTCTTATGAACTTATGGCAGGGTTATCTCATTCATTTCATAATTCTAAATAATTTTGTATTCATTAGTTTTCGAAAAAATATAAATTCTTTCTATTACTGGTGCAGTCACGATGAGAGAGTCCTTAAAGAGAACAATCTAGACCGTGCAATAAGAGTTACATAGAAGAAACAACACAATCGTGATGGAGTCAACGCAAAACAAACTTTATTATATCATGAAATTCAATTACAAACTACCGGCAACATGCGGGCTTACAAGATTCGGCTCACGGGATTGATTACATACATGCTCAAGAAAGAATGCAAGCTAACTCTGGACCTCCTAACCTTCAAATTTTTCTTCTATCTACTAAGAACTGATTCACATATGGTAAATTACGTTGATTTATATGATCAAGAATGATCCTGATCGGCCCAAGATGAAACAATAACTGATGAACAAGATGCAACGTGTAAAACAACAAGGTCACCCTCTGCCAAATAGATCCTTCTAAAAAATCCATAGAATGAAGTGCGGACCCAAGGGAAGCTTGGCCACATGCCAATGAACATTGGAACAATGAACTAAAGCTCCACAAGCTACAAAAGTGATCCGCAAGATTCGCCAAAAGCCAAATAGGTCCAAATGGTTATGGTGTTCTAAGCCTGAAAACTATCTTAGATTCTGAAAGCGATAACTTTCCGAAAAAAGATCCAAATGTCTCGTAGGCTTAGGATAAGATAGATGAACATTTTCATGAACAAAATCTAGCTCCACAAGATCCGGTGAGCAAATGCGAAGAAATTTTGGAACTGCAAAACAGGAAACAATTTGAAAAGAAAATATTTTTGGTTGATGCAAGATTGCTAGAAACCAAGGATGCTCTTGCATCAGACATCCAAGGTTGTTGAAAAAGTGAGTCCCTCACTTTGCTGGGGTCAAAGGAAAACCAAGACAGTCTACCTTTCCACTTCATAAGATACTCTCTATACTAGTTGCTTTGGGTGCTACGTCCAATCCAACTGTCCAAAATATCTTCAATCCGATCCGGTTCCCTTTGGGGTATCTGCTTCTCCAAGTCTTCAACACTATCCTCACTAAATTTTATCTGATGACACTGGTGTATATCTACAATGTTGAATATAGGTGAGATACCCAAACTATCTGGCAACTCCACTTCATATGCATTCCCGGAACTAAATTTCTTCAAGATCTTACAAGGTCCAAACTTCCTCATCTCAACTTGTTATAAGTTCCAACTGGAAATATTTCCTTTTCTTAGATACACCATCACTTCATTTTTCATTCAAATTATTTATGTCTCCTCTTCTCATCTGCTTTCTCCTTATACTTATTGTTCATGTCCTCCAAATGTTGTTTAACCTGAGTATGTACTGTCTTCATATGCTCTGCAAATTCTTCTCCTTCTGCACTCCTCTTGTCTTCACATTACTGATGTCTCTCAATTTTGATATGCCCCTAGAGTGTGCTTCGGTAACAATCTCAAAAGGTGTTATTCTGGTACTCCTGTTCACTAAATTATTATAAGAAAATTCTGCTTTAGCAAGAATCACGTCCCAACTTCCGGTTTTATCTCCAAATAAGCATCTCAACAAATTTCCTAAACTCCTATTCACTACCTTTGTTTGTCCATCCGTTTGTGGGTGAAAAGTAGAACTGAACTTCAAACTTGTCTTCATCTTCTTCCAATGTGTTTAAAAAAATATTCAACAAAATTAGTGTCTCTGTCTGAAACTATGCTCTTAGGTAATACATGTAATCTCACCACTTCCTTGAAAAATAGGTCAACAACGTAAACTGCATTTGTTGTCTTCTTACAAGGTATGAAATGTCCCATCTTTGAGAATCTATCCATTGCCACAAATATAGAATCATTTCCTCTCCGTGTCTTAGGAAAGCCAAGTATAAAATCCATGGTTATGTCCTCCCAAGGTCTCTCTGGAACTGTCAAAGGCTTATACAATCCAACGTTTTGACTACTACCTTTTGCAAGTTGACATATTCTATAGCTCTGCACAAATTTTCTGACATCCTTATGAATCTAAGGCCAGAAGTAATTCTCACTAATCAATGCCACTATATTGTCAACACCAAAGTGTCTGGCTAATCCTCCACTATGCTTCTCCATTATTAGATTCTCCCTCATAGAACTCCTAGGTATACACAATTGAAGTCCTCTAAACAACATCTCATCCTAAATAAAATAATCCAACCACTTACTTTTGTCCACCATAATCGGTTCCTTACATGCTTTCCAAGGTTTTACAAAATTCGGGTCATCCTCATACAAGTTCTTTAATTCATCAAAACCTAATACCTCCATTCTCATCTCTATCAACAAGTTCCTCCTACTCAAGACATCAACAACTTTATTTGACTTTCCACTACTATGCTTCAAAAAAAAGGTATAACTCTGCAAGAATTCTACCCATCTCATATGTCTTTGATACAACTTACTCTGACTATTCAAATACTACAAAGCTTGATGATCTGTATACAACACAAACTCCTTAGGCAACAAATAATGTTTCCACTTCTTTGATGCTTGAACTATGACATAGAAGTCCTGATCATACAATGAATATCTCTTCCTTGCATCATTCAACTTCTCACTGAAATAAGCTACCGACCTTTCTTCCTGACTTAACACTGCTTTGATGGCATTCCCACTTGCATCACAGTCCACTTGAAATACTTTGTTAAAATCCAATATAGTTAACACATGCCGCTCTGTCACCTTCTGCTTCAACAATTCAAAGCTCTTATTTGCTTCCGTTGTCCACTTGAAATCCTTTTTATCTCCTCTCATTGCTTCTGTCATAGGGCTACAAACTAAACTAAAATTTCTGATAAACTTCAGGTAGAAACTAGCCAATCCATGAAATGATCTTACCTCTCAAATGCTTTCCGATGTAGGACATTCAACAATTGCTCTTACCTTCTCGGGATCCATCTTCAATCCATCCACAGATATCGCAAATCCCAAATAAACTAACTCTTCCTTCATGAAACTGTACTTCTTAATGTTTATCAACAACTTCTCTTCTCTCAATCTCTACAAAACTTGTCTCAAATGCAACATATGTTCTTCCTTTGTCTTACTGAAAATAAAAATGTCATCTAAATACACAATAACAAACTTACCCAAGAATTCCTCTTTTGGCAGCTGGGTCTAAACTTTGGATTACGAAGGTATTCCTTTCAGGTGTCATACATGCTTCAAAACCGACCATGCAGCTGGGAATTGTGGGCTTGAGAAGAAAAATTATGTGGCTTCATGGTGGTCGGGGGCCTCACACCGACATTATATGGTTAGGAAACCATTGGAATCTTCTAAAGAGTAGGTGGCTGCTGGGGTTTCTACTTTAGTTGGCTCAAATTCTTTAATGACGATGAAAGATTCTTCGGCTGCCACTAAGGATGTTTTTGTTAAAGATGTTGTGATACAGGATGTTGTTGTCCCCTCTACTAAAAATGGATTGGTGTCTCTTACCCCGCTGGCTGCTTCACCATGTGTTGACACAACCTTTGCCCCATCTGTTGGTTGTGGTCTTGTGTCCACGACGGATGTTGCTCCATCTTCTAACGCTCTTTCTCCCAATGCATTTAGATCCTACAAGGGTAACAAGGTCTACTTCATCCCATTTGCAACAATAGTGTATATGTTCTTCCTCCCATCATGTATTGCTTGTCTATCATATTACCAAGGTCTACCCAACAAGATACATATATCCATAAGCATAATATCACATAAAAATTCATCATGATAAGATCCAATTTTCAATTTTACCAAACATTGTTCACTCACTAGCATCTTATGATCATCATGAATCCATGCTATTTGATAAGGCTTAGGGTGCTTCAGTATTTCCAAATTCAACTTACTTACATCTCTTTTGAAACAAGGTTATCTGAACTACCACTATCAATTATAACTTTACAACACTTACCAGATACCTTACATCTGGTCTTGAACAAATTCCTCCTCTGCAAGGGCTCCTCATCCTCTCTGGTATGACACAAAGCTCTCCTCATCACCAATAATTCTCCATCTTCCGGTTTATTAGTTGATCAGATATGGTCTTCTTCTACCAATGATCCTCTTCTAGTGTTCTCTGCCTTCTTACATTCAAAAGCACGATGTCCTTCTCCTTCGCACTTAAAGCAAGTTCCTCTAAACACTCTTTTATCTTGTCTTTTGTCTTATTTTCCATAACCCTCATTCCGGTATCCATTAGGGTCTCTTCTTAGGTAAAAATTTCTATCATCCTTCCGGTATGAAATATCATCTTTGTTAACTTCCTTGTCTTTGTTCTGATCTGCACAGGATCCTCTTCCTCTGGAATAGCTTCCTCCTTGAAATCTTCCACCCCTACCTCTTTGCTTCTACCCATGTCTTTTGTCCAACTTCTCCTTTGCTTTCAAGGCATATTGATAAGCTTCCTCAACACTCTGTCACTTGATTAGATTGAGTTCATATTATAGAGACATCCACAACCTATTTAAATATATAGCAACTTGGTCAATCTCATCATCAATATGTCTGCATATGATATTCAACCTGTAGAATGCTTCAGTATACTCCCTCACACTTGATTCCTTCTGCTTCAGGTTCTGCAACTTCTAGAACAGATTCACTTGATAATCGACAGGCATGAACTTTGATTTCAACTTACTAACCATCCGCTCTCAAGATTTGATCTTCTCTTTACCTCTTCTTTGTCTATCTACCTGCAAATGATCCCACCAAAGAGATGCATGACCTTTCAACTTAGTGAAAGCATATCTTACCTTCTTATCTTCTGCAGTGCCTTCAAAATCAAAATACTTTTCCATCTCCGTGATCCAATCCAACAATTCATCTAAATCTAACTTGCCATCATAATCTAGTGGGGGAAAATGTGGTCTGGTATTCACTCTAGACAATGCTCTTATAAACCTTTCTTCATCTAGATCATTCGCTGGTGGATTTTCTCCTTATTCTGCAGCTAATTCTTCTTCCTCATCATCACTCACATCTTCAACATGTCGACCTCTTCTTTGGGCCATTTCAACAACTTCTAATCGGACTGCAATTCCTCTCAACATTTCCATCACAACAGGATCTGCATTTCCATGTGCTCCACCATTTCTATTTCCTCTTCGCACCATCTTCTCACTAGTCCTTTACAACTATAGGCCATATCTTCAATATGTCACCCTACAATAAAATCTTAGAGGACAACGCACTCTCTAGAATGAAAACTCGCTCTGATACCACTTGGTGCAGTCACAGTGAGAGAGTCCTCAAAGAGAACAATCCAGACCGTGCAACAAGTTACACAGCAAAAACAACACAATCGTGATGGAGGCAATGCATAATAGACTTTATTATATCATGAAATTCAATTACAAACTACTGACAACATGCGGGCTTACAAGATTTGGTTCACAGGCCTGATAACATACATGCTCAAGTACAATATCCGGGCTCAAGCAAAAATGCGAGCTAACTCCAGACCTCCCAACCTTCAAATTTTTCTTCTATCTAACAAGAACTAATTCACATATGCTAAATTACGTTGATTTATATGATCAAGAATGATCTGTGTCAGCCCAAGATGAAACAATAACTGATGAACAAGATTAAACGTGTAAAACAACAAGGTTGGCCTCCACCAAAGAGATCCTTCTGAAAAATTCATAGAATGAAGTGCGGATCCAAGGGAAGTTCATCCACATGCCAAGGAACGTTGGAAACAATAAACTAAAAGCTCCACAAGCTACACAAGTGATCCACAAGATTCGCCAAAAGCCAAATAGGTCCAAATGGTTACAGTGTTCTAAGCCATAAAATTGTCTTAGATTCCAGAAGCGATAACTTGCCGAAAAAAGATCCAAGAGTCCTGCAGACTTGGGATAAGGTAGATGAACATGTCCACGAACAAAATCCATCTCCACAAGATCCGGTGAGAAAATGCAAAGAAATGCAAAAAGAAATATTGGAACTACAAAACAGGAAACAAACTGAAAATAAAATATTTTTGGTTGATGCAAGATTGCCAGAAACCAGGGATGCTCTTGCATGAATTAAATCTCTCATGTAAAAGGTATTTGATATTTTGTTGGTTAGATTCCTATTCCTATAAGATTTTTCATTTCTCCAGCATGGTATCAAAGCTTTAAATTAGCGAAACTCTTCTTGTTTCTTGAGGGTCTTGGTTAGAGACTTTTACAAGGTGTCGCATGTAGTAAAACAAACCTTAGGATTGTGCCCAAAAGGCTAAAATCCTGTTTTTTCATGTTAAACATGATAATCTTTAACAATAAAAAAAAATTGAACTCTTTTGTGGAGGTTGATTGGGTTGCTAGTATACCAATCCATATTATCATACAAATTCATACAATGGTACAACTACCATTATCAAGATCTTGATCTCTAAACAAATTCTCAAAAAGCATATTTTTTTAATATTTGTAATGCCACCATCATTAATGACATGGTACAATTTTGATTTGAAAATAAATAAACAATGGGGTTGTGCGATACATGTCCCCTACTATGCCAAGGTTGGTAGACCCTTAGGTCCCAACCCCATTAGTAAAAGGTGGTGACACCTTGAGTACACTTTTTTTGAAATTGCATATTTTTTTGCATGTTTTGCAATCATTCCTTTTGTCCCCCCTCACATTTTAGCAAAATTATATTTTTAGCATGTGATCAATTTTGGACATTATAAGTATATATTGAATACACTTCTTAATGTGTAAATGTGTTGGAGTATTTAAAGAATTTATCTAATTATTTATTAATTAGGTCCTTTATTAATTTTTCACTTAAGCTAAACTTAGGTGTTTTTTTTATTATCTAGAGTTTGCTTTTTATCATTAGTTCTAGCATGTAGTTGAGCTTAATTTAGATCCTACTTTGCATTGCTTTAGGTTTCCTAATTTTAGCTTTAGGCTTTGCATGTAGGGTTTCATTCATCCTTTATAAGGATTCATTCACTCATTGTAATTATATCTCCAATATTGTTTTGTGCAGTATTACAAAATTCTCTAGTTGTTATAGAACACACAACCTTTGCTTGATCTTTTTTGTGTGACAGGTATATTTTTCTCGTAGATGAATCTTGGCTCTAGTGGTTGATCATCAACTTATACATGGTATCAAAGCATTAAATATGTCAAGTTCCTATTTGCATTCTTGAGGGATCCAACTTGGAATGAATTTTTTGTGCACATTGGGCTCAAACGAAGGTTGTCATCGCGCTTGTAGCATCAAAAAATTGTAAGGTTGACTAGCATTTGTCAAAATTTGAGCAGTTAAAATTTTAGGTCAATCTGGACGAGGACACATAAATTGAGGCAAAATATGGGGTAGCTGAAAAATTCAGGCACTTTTGGCATAAAACAGAGGTCGCCATCGCCTTTAGAAGGTCCAAAAACCCTAAGATTGCCTATCAAATTGTCAAAATCAGAAGTTGAAAAATTTATGTCAAAAAAAATTGGAGGCACAAAAATTTGTACACTATACTGCCATACCATTGCTGCAAAAATAATACATGGAGGTTGAAAATTCATGTAGGTTTTTCATTGAACAATTTTCCTAAAATTTGTGGGAAACCTTAATTTTTTTGCAAAAGTGAAAAGTACTTCCAATTTTTTCAAATAAAAAATCGATTAAAAAAGTGCAAATGATGGGGTACAACAAACTTGCACTCCTACATCAAGACTGACATCAACACCTCTTTGACTATATTTGGTGGCCCTTTCTAAATTTAGTGGAATCCACTATTTTTAGCAGCATGCCTATATCTGGCTGAGGTATCATTGAAGGAATATTTTGGTGCATGAGGAGAATATTTCAGAGGATTTTTTTGCAAGGGGATTGATTTTTTTGCCACATTAGTAGGGTGCCACGCCAGTAGTAGGTCAATCCTGTGACTAGTTTGACCTCCCAAGCCCTAAAACGTTTCCTTAAGTTTTTTTATCATAACTTCGTCATATGGAGTTGAAATTTACAAACGAGATATCATAAAAAATATGATTCTAATGCTAATCTTAATTTGGTGGTGGTTTTGTCAAATTTTGCACCAATTTTTCATATCAAGATTCCAAAGTTAGCCTTCACTTCTAGAGCCATAACTTGAGTAAACGAACTTCATTTTTGACTTCCACACATCATCAAAAAGCTCTTAGAGTCCTCTATTTAGATCTCATCATTTTTTTTAGAATATTCATTGATTACTCAATGGTCTTAGTTTTTTTCATTTCTCAATTTTGTGATCTCTCAGCTTATATAAGTGTAAAAGGGTTTGTTTTTCTTGCTGCGGTGGGCATAATCATCATCTTTTAGATTCCTATATTGCTCTAACCCTAGCATAATGGCAGATCCTTCTATTGAGAAACTCACCCCTCATAACTATCATAGTTGAAAGACTACAATGACCAAATTGCTCGGTCTAGGGGTTTATGGTGTTGTTTAGATGAGACCCAACCCACTTTGACTCATGAGTTTGAGATCATTTAGAGTAGGAAAGAGATGGACCAGGCTACATGTTTGATTGACCTACATGTTTCAAACAATCTCCAATTCTATAGTGATTTCTGCACCACTCCTAGAGTCATGTGGCTAAAATTTGAGCAATTTTTGTCGGTATTAATGAGTTTCATGCAGTTTGGCTTGAGATATATTTGTCATCATTGACACCTAATTCATTTCCTTCCATTAAGGACTTTTTGGAGAAGTTCAAATCCATCAGACCATAAAAACAGGGTTGTGGTGAGTAGAAGACTAATAAGGAGTGCATCTTCCTAATTCTATCTAAGTTTCAAGGCCAATTTTAGTTCTTTGCTTCATCATTTTATTCCTCCATGGGTGCTTTGGGTACCACATTCACTATGCCTTCATTTGAGGTGTTTTGTGAGCACTTGACACTGAAGAAGGCCAAGCTATCACATCTTGATTCGGTTTCTAGTTCCAAATCTCAAGCCTTGGTTGCTAAACTCCTACATCTACAAGGAAACATAAGAAGATGTAGAAGAAAAAAGGTACACAGTCTACTCAATCACCTCCAACTTTAGAGTCTCTTGCACATGATTCATATTCTTCCACCTCTTCCAAGAGGTCTTCATCCAAGAAAGACAAGCTTAAATGTGTTTATTACACCAAGCCATGACATGATGAGCATTAATGTTATACAAAGCCGATTGATGAGCTGAAAGAACTTCTTTGGAACAATAATATTCAACCACCTTCAACTAGTGCATCCTCTTCCACCACTTTAGCACCTGGACATTTTGGGTTTTCTTCATCAACATGCAGTGTAGATAATATGAAAGGCCATGCTCTCTTTGCATCGACACATCTTTAGTCCTCCAGGTGGCTTCTAGATTCAAGAGCCTCACTTCAAATGTCATCATTAGAGGGTATGTTCACTTCTTTTGAGCATCGTCTATTTTCACATATATTGATGGATAATTACACTTACAAGAGTGTTAATTGGAGTGGTTCTATTGAAGTTTATAGTGGCACATTCAATAATGTTCTTTGTGTCCTTGCATTATCTTCTAACCTTCTTTCCATCTACTAGATTACTCATAGCAGAATAGACAAGTCAGTTGAGTTCACCCTTAATTTAGTGCTCATCAGAGATTTGCATATTAGAGAGCTTGTTGCAATTGGTAGTGTTGATCATGCATCATGGTTGTATGAGTTCTCTCATTTTGCTCACATTGAGCATGCATCTGGTCCTATCTTTCACACCTTGAGAATGAATTAGAAATCTAAGGAGAGGTTTGGTCACTTGAACCTATGTGTGCTTCAATCATCCACAGTGGTTACTAAGACTTGTTTTGATCCTCCTCCATAACCCGCTTCTTCAAAGATCTGTTTAGTTCATAGGTTGATTGTTCCCTTCCAATTTAGGCAAAGTGGGATGAGTACTTGACAAATATTGCAGCATTGTTTGATACATCACACACTCCAGACATTGCAACAATGCTTGATACATCACACAATTTAGACATTGGGGACATGATTGAGGATACTCCATTCCTCTTTGATGACATTTTGAGCATTCTTGTCATCCCATCTTCAATGCCTTCAAAGGTTGTTTAGCATGTATCTTCACAGTACTTTGGATTTGCTTCAATTGATTTGGCATCTTTTGTTTTAGACAATTGAGTAGTCTTCCATGATACACATCATGAAATTTTTCTTTCCATTGCTTTTCATGGAGCTATTTCAACCTTGGCCACTTAATTTGTTTCTTCCTAAGGGGAGGAATGTGGTTTGCCACTCTTGGATCTTCATTAACATTTGTCCTCGAGCCTACATCTTTGGCATTGGAGATTCTTCATTATGAGGAGGATACATCATCTCTTCCTTTCTCTCTTATGGGGGGAATATTGATTGTACTTATGTGATAAATTTTGTACTTGGGGGGCCACTTGGAGTCCTTCATCTTAGTCACATGTAGTATCTTTTTCATTTCATTGCATCTCTCGCTTTTGGAGAGGGGTTTTTGCCCATGTGGTTTTCTCCTTTTCTTTGTTTAGAGAGAACTCATTGGTGTGAGTTGCATTGCTTTGCATTGGTTTGTATATGAGTACTTGATCAAGTTTAGTTCCCAGGACTCAGTCATGCATGCATATTGCATTCATATTAGCTCTATATCTTATCCCTGCGTTAATCTTAAGGGGGGTTGTTGGAGTAATTAGGACATTTATATACTTATTTTTTAATTGGATCCTTTATTACTTTTTCACGTAAGCTAAACTTAGGTGTTTTATTATTATCTAGAGTTTTCTTTTCTAGCCTTTGTTGTAGCATGTAGTTGAGCCTAATTTAGCTCGTACTTTGCATTGCTTTAGTTCTCCTAATTTTAGTATTAGGTTTTGCACCTCAAGTTTCATTCATCCTTTATAAGGATTCATTCATTCATTGTAATTGTAGATCTCCAATATTATTTTGTGCAATAATACATAATTCTCTAGTTGTTATAGAGCATACAGTCTTTGCTTGGTCTCTTTTGTGTGACATGTGTTTTGCTTGTAGATGAATCTTGGCTCCCATGGTTGATCATCAACTTCTACAAAATGTACTAAAATAAAGTGCCACATCTTATTCATTTTGTGGAGATTTTGTACATCTATTGTGTTATTATTTTACTCACACTACTTTATAAAGTGTCAAAGGAAATTTATTATGTGTGTTTTGTTATTTGTAATCACAACCTTGTCTGTGTTCATGCCATTGTGTCTTGTCATTGCACACACTATCCATTTGCAAGTACTATCTTGTACATCTTCTGATATTATTTTTTTTACCTTCTTACATTACATTATGAAACACAATTTTAGTGGACTAGTCATACCTATACCTTGTTAGCATTATGAGGGGCATCATATTGTTAATATCAATGCTTCCTTGGGTTTTTTGGAGTAAGCTACATGTCTAGTTTTTGTTCCCATATAATAGATGGATGCAATGGATAGTTATTTGTGCATTTCAACGAGATGGAACACATGCCATATAAACTCTTGCATTCTTGTTTATGGAGGCAACCTTCCATCCTTGGTCAATATTGTGAGATTGTTGGCACCTATATTTTTAAGTTGTTAGATTATCTAGTCATTGGTTGAATAGTGTTGTTGGAGTCATTCGTGCATATTGACGTGTCATTTATATCTTCAATTGTCAAATTATTTCCCATGTTAGCTATTTAATCATTGTTTGAGTAGTGTCATTGAGGTCACTCTTTCAAAATTGTCTTGTGTATCATGATCTTCATCATGATTTCAAAATAACTTCTCCAACTTTAGCATCATAGCAATAAGTTTTCAAGAGTTGTATGCAACTTCTTCATGCTTTAGTCATGTTCTTCAAGCTTAGATTCACGTTCTTACTCTTTTTGGGGCAACCTTTTGTTTCGTAGTCCTTCACATGTCTTCTCTTCTATTGGAGGGATATCTTTTGTATCTATGATGGAAGTAGTCCTTGGGAGGTTCTTCCTTCCTTCACTTTTTCATGTTATTCACTTTTGGGAGAAGAGTTGTTTTGCCATTATTTTTTTTTATAGGATATTTATATTGGCACCTAATATGACTTTGTTTCCAAGATCCATCTTTGAATCTTTGCATTTTTTATTATTCTCCCTAAGTTGCACATAAGTTGGGTGTTGGTGTGCAAAATGCATCTTACATAACTAGTTTCACTTTAGAAACTATTTGCACCTTGTTTTTTATTAGGTAAAATAGGTTTTGAAGGGGCCCAAAAACACTTTACAACAAAATGTTGCCCATAAGAGAAAAGTAGACGAAAATCAATAGTTCATATAAACAACATCAACAAAAAAATTAACACACAACTATGAACAAAACAAGGACAAAGCCCAAACCAACCTATTGTAATTCTTTCAAAAAATTTGTAGCTTCCATGTCCTTGTGAATAATCTAGTCATGCATAACCATAACCTCTTTGATAACTTGAACATGGTCATCTACATACTTTGATTGCCTCCAAGTCCTAGTTGAGGGATTTTGCATCTCGGAAGACACTTGCCACTTAAGCTTAGTTAAGACATTTTATCTTTGTGTCTTGTTCCATATGATTAAGACACTTGTCCTGATCTTAGTTTATTTTAGAGTTTCATTTAGGGTGTGATTCTTGCCTTTATACCAAGGTCATCTCATTCATTCCCTAATTCTAGATAATTGAATTTTAATTGTTTTCTAGCAATATAATAGTTATATCTATTACATCTCTCATGTGCAAGGTGTTTGGACTTGTTGATTAGATTCTCTCTTGTAATTTCTTTTATTTTTCCCTCATTTCTAGCATTGTGCACCAATGAAAAGACATTGATGTTAAACTGGTTATGCCATTTATCATGATCATAATGTACATGCAAGTTTTGTTTGAATGGGAGAGATGAAAGAATCTTGTACATATATCCTTATTGACACACATCAAGATCTTGGATGGTAAGGTTGTTTTAAATTGATGCCACATACAAAGGTAATGAAAACACAAATGTGAAGGACTTAACCAAAATTTAAAGCATATTGGATATAGAAAAAAATATATAAAAAAACAAATAAAACAAATAATCTTGTATTGTGAGACAATTTTGAATCAAAATGTATTATAAATTAGATTTAAATAGAGTTTTGGTTCATGTTAAACAAGAAAGGCACGACCTAAGCTAAACTCAGATGTGATGAATATTAAATCCATACATAAAAACAAATTTTAGTTGAAAGTGCTTCAAAGACAAATATGATGAAACAAAGGAATTTGACAAAGAAATTTGACCTCTACGTTGAATGTGAAGAGAAGTATTTATCCTAGATATAGAAGTGGTTTTGAGTTTGCATTTGAATTTAAACTTTCAACAAAAAAGCTTTAAATGTTGAAGCAATCTAGGTAAGAAGTCCAAGGAAAGGCTACCTAAGCTTAGAAGCCACAAACACTAACAACAAAAACACATCCTAATTGAAACCAAATACAATGACACCTTCATTAAATTATCTAAAATCTATATTCAGGGCTTACAATAGGCTAGTAAGGAGCCAATATAATTGTAACAAATTCTGATGTAAGGGCATTCATTGCTTTAAATTGTCTCTCTTCAATTTGGATCTTGCCTTATCTCTTTTGTCACCATTGTAGTTAGTCTCAACTCAACTTCTCTTGGGATAGTGGCATAAGGGTCCCTTCTAAGGCCTTTTCTCTCACTTGGTACTCTTTATACAAAAGTTTGCCTCTTTTATTTAGTTTTAGAGAGACCATCATAACTACTCCAATTGTTTCCCTCTCATTCTTGATTGATTATCCTTTAATTTTACCCTAGATAAACGACCAACAATTTTCCCTATTAGCAAGGAACTCAATGACATGCACAACCGCTTACAAACAACACCAAGAGTGAAAACTCATATAATTATCATGACTGCCAAGCCATAGAAAGTGAAGAGATGCAACTAAGAACTATGAAAAGATACTTGTTGAAGCCCAAATGCTACCAAAACCTTTCAAGAAAGTGGACAATTGCTAGGAGCAAAATTGCCAAATGTTGCAAAATTGTCAAGTGTTAAATGATTGCTAACAAGAAAGCATGCAACCAAGAAAGTTGTTCAACACATTTTGACAAGTTGGAGACATAAAATGGGTTGATTGTACAAAACTCAACACTAGCTTTCCATTGGAGTCATCATTGTCTACCATCATTTTTGCCTTATTGTTGAAGTCATCCCAAATGCTACTACTATCACAATTATTACCAAATTCACTTTGCTATAAAACTCACTTGTTGCCAAAGTGATAGCAAAAGTGATATAATTTTTTTTAAGAGGGGTAAACGCTTTTGATTGGATCTATGAACCGGTAAGGTCACAAATGGGGGACCTCATCCCCCTTCAACAATAACACTCCAGTGGGGTTTGAACCTTGATGTCAAGAACAACAATGCTACAACTTAACCATCACAACCTTCTAATGTAGGCAAACCAAAAGTGAAATAAATTACTACTAGAGATGCAAGTCTATTTTTTTTGCACTTGCCCAAATTAATTGGAACAACATTTCAAACTCTTTGACTCAATTATCTATCACTTTAACGAAGACTTGTACACAACTTAGCCATATTTTATTCTATTTTGGCACTAAATAAGATTAATGACTCTTGATGCTCCTAGATCAAAGGCAAAAGCAAGGTATATAGAGAAAAAAATATCACATGGAAGCATCATTTTGATCTATAAAATGACTTTCACAAACCAGAGCTTCTATACTTCAAATCCCCATTTCACATAATGAAGAATACACAACTATAACGAGAAACTCTATGTAGGTATAGGATATTCAATACACAAAGAAGGGAATTTAAAACCATGTCAAAACCCTAAACACTATAAGCTTAAAAAAAACAATTCAAACCAAGGTAAATAGTGTCTATTAAAGGAATTGAATAACAATCAAAGACAAAATGCACAACAAAGAACATCAAACCCAACTCCAAAAAAGATCAAAATAGGGGGACAAAATTTACAATATTTGGATATGCTGCGATCAATAGCTTACAACATAAAGTAAGTCAAAGGAATAATTGTTAAAGAAACCTTAGTAGGTCTTTTGATTCTCTTGTCTTCTATCACAATCCTTAAGAGTGGAATATAGTAGCAAATTGCTTGCCCAAATGGGCGTCTGAACAATTGGAGGGTTGTAATGTTGTGGACATAGGTCATTTGCCTTTCTATTTATGTCATATGTTTGATTAATTAGTTATGGATGATAAGACTATCTAATTGGTTGCACTATGTTGGTCCGTTGGCCATTTTGAATTTGTAATTTTCTTCTGTGGTTAATGATTTTTCACCCCTTTTGTCAAAAAGCAAAACAAAACCTTTTGTCATCTTGTAATTTTAATCTACTTATAAATTTTAAGTAAGCTGTAATAAAATAAAATTGATGATTTCTTAAACTAATTTATTTATTATTAAATTATTTAGATTTTATAATCTACAGAACTTGTTGCCTTAAGTGTCAATCCAAACAAAGTACAATATTTAAGGTAATGCTCTAATGTTCAAAGAGAAGTTCAACCGTGAAAACATTTAATTTTGTTGCTTAAGCCCTACACTGGACCTTTGGACTAGGCCAATGATAAGCAACATTCATTATTCCCACCTATTGATTCAGGGTAACAAGGTCTTCCTATTGAAGAGTGCTTGGGACCATAATGTTTGGTATGGTTGCAATAAAGGATATTTAGGTAAAACACCAATTTACTTTCAAGTATGTAGTTAAACACAAATATAGGTTATCATTGTCGACAAAGTATAATCTGGGGCTCAAGCACAATAAATAACATTGCTACATAACAATTTCCTAGGACATGTCATTACCAAACAACATTAACTTCTCATAAACAATTACATCATTACCGAGCTGACAAGATTGTTGTTGAATTGCAAATCCGTCACAACACAAATTTCATCATTAATGGAAAAATAAAAATATAGTATTTAATGACTAAGGCTTAAGAACAACAAATGTTGCCTATCATTGCTTTACTCCAAAGGTCTAGTGTGGGGATCATACACAATAGGAAATAACATGACCTACCAATTTCCTAATACAACTTGTCACCCACAAACAACATTAACTTCTCATAAACAAGTTGTCATCTCATTAATGCATTGACAACATTGCCATTGTAGATTTCCCCTAACACAAATTTCTTCATTAATGGAAAATACAAACAAAGTTGTGTTTCTTAATCACAACTAGAGTAGGGATAATGAATGTTGCTTATCAATGTCTAGTGTGGGGCTCATGCATAGGCAATATTGCAGCCTAACCAATTTCAAAAAGAAAACTTGTCACTATAAAACTACATTAACTTCACATAAACAAGTTTTCGCATCATTATAGTGTTGACAAAATTATTGTTTCGTACATTTCTCATAAAACAGATTTCTATATTAAAAATAAAAATATAATTATATTTATTGACAAAGGCTCAAATAAGAATAATAAATATTGCTTATCATTGCCTCAACCATATGTCTAATGTGGGGCTCAAGCATGGTCTACGAGATATAATGACCTATCAATTTCATAAGACAACCTGTCATTACCCAATGCCATTAACTTCTCATAAACAAATTCTTACATCATTATTGAATATTCAAGATTATCATTAAATTGTAGATTTCTCATTAAATGAATTTCTTTATTAATAAAAAAATACAAATGCAGTTGTATTTATCAACAACAGTTCTACAGCTCAAACAAGAATAATGCATATTACTTATCATTGCCGTAGTCCAAATGTCTAGTATGGTTCTCAAGCATGATAGGTAATATCATGGCCTACCAATTTCTTGAGACGGCTTATCATTGTCGGATGACACTAACTTCTTATAATTAAATGAATTTTGTTAAAAATCACAATTATACTTTGTAGCATACTTTAAAGATACGGCCCGGGTCATAAAAAAATGAACTTGTGCTTATAACTTCCCTATAACATACATGCACTCGATAACTACCTTTAATATATTTGCACCTTTTGGTTTGATCAAAACAGATCATTCAAAAAGATTAATATTTTATCAAGAAGCTTTGATAATTGATTTTGAGCACTCAAAAGAGACGTAGCAAGGCATTTATAAGATTTTGTCAATTCTCTTCTAATGATTCTTTAACCTATTCTTTACGATAATGTCGCATAAACTCATACAGAACATTGTAGCAGCAGATATGCATAACCTAAATTTTACAGGAAGAGTTTTAGAAATTCTCTGCTTCTCTTCTAATAATAATCAAAACTTAGAAGCATGATATTAATCCCTGTAAACACATGTGGAGCACATAGGTCCATAAATCTCATTATACAGGTTCATCTTCATCTTGATTGAGGATTGTCTATTGAATGAGGACTGGACCAAACAACTTCTATTTACAGTTTCTAGAAAACC
Organism: Cryptomeria japonica; assembly: GCF_030272615.1. Classification (NCBI taxonomy): domain Eukaryota; kingdom Viridiplantae; phylum Streptophyta; class Pinopsida; order Cupressales; family Cupressaceae; genus Cryptomeria; species Cryptomeria japonica. Next base: position 692,993,742 of record NC_081407.1, read on the forward strand.
CCTCCACTCACCAAAGGAAACATGCCCACGTCCAAACACATCTGCTAGTAGTTTATTGTGCTACCTAATAGTCTTTGTATGGCTTAAGATGGATTACCTTAGATCGCTCTGTACCAATCGATTGCCTTAAGTCTTGACACCTGCATGCCTAGGAGTGCCTCCATCTTTCAAGTTTATTTTTCTGATCAATCCTCTAGATCTATTCATGGGCTTTGTAAAGATTCAAACGAACTCTTGAGCCACTTGTTATTCATAATGTTATGGTAAACATCGACGCTTATAAAATCTGTCAGCATCCATTTGCTAGATCTCAGACTTCCCTTATTGGACTGATAGCCATCATCGCTTTGATGCAGTTCCCGTTATATTTCAAAATGAAGACACTCAGACAAAATCTTCAGCATTCATCCATTTCAGAGTTATCTTCATTGAAATTTTCTCGTGCACTCCACTCCCCTTTTCCCGTAAGAGAGTGCTACTACAGAACTCCAACTGTTGGAGCTGCAGTGACTTCCACATTTGCTGATGGTGGGTTCACAGCTCACGGTTTCAAGTTATGCTTGATTTATGTTGCCATTTGTCCCCACACAAATAGTCTTCTGTGGAGTAGTAGCATCCATTTGCTCAATCTCAGATTCCCCCCATTGAACTGATAGGCATCATTGCTCTGAGGCAATTCTCATTATATGTCGAAATGAAGAAGTTCAGACAAAATCTTAAGTATCATCCATTTTAGAATTCATTTCATAGCAATTTTCTTTTGCACTCCACTCCCCTTTTCCAGCAGAGAATGCCACTACATAACTCCAACTGTTGCTGCTGTGACGACTTCCACATTCGCTGATGGTGGCAGAGCAGCATCATGAATTCATGCCCTTGCAGCAGCAGGAGGGCTTACACCTCAGTTTTCAAACCATGCTTGAATATGTGGCTTCCTTCAAACAATTTTATATGGACTATTTGCCCTATTATCAACTACTCATCACCCCGGTTGCTTATAACCATGAACATGGATTCTAGACTTATACACTAGAAGATTCTTGATCAGGGCTTCTGTCACTGCCAATCCTTCACACTTTTACGGAAAAGTGAAAACAAAACTGCTAGGCATTCTGTTTTACTATTCTACTCTAAAGTACAAAGTTCATGGCAGTGAAGCTCCTAAATTAAAATATATTCAGACTATCCCATCAGGTTATACATACGCAAGTATATGCTCATACAATACACAGGTAGGCATATTACAAATAGGTATACGCACACAAACTATACACATACATACATGTCTATATACACAGACTGTATACTATAAACATAGTAATCAAATAGTCTCTGCCCAATCTCAACCAAAAAAAAATCAAACATAGTAATTATGTTTTAATGCAGTATAACTGAGTTAGGCTTCAAACATAACTGAATCATCTGTCAGAGATGCTCACTCATGAAAAAATATGATGGCAATGAATCTTAAACTTATGAAAGAAAGTGCTGCACCGAGAGAATTTGACCAAATCATGATGTTCACTCACATTTGACAAAGAAAAGTTGAAAGCTAGAAAGCAGAAACATTTCTCTCCCAAACATATTGGAATATAATTCCTATTGAAGATTTGAAGGGCAGCTTTTATGTTGTCACAAGGAATTTCAGAAAAATTGTGAAAACAAGAAATCGAGGTGCTTTGTGTCAATCTAGAAACTAAATGGCAATTTCATTTATTTTATGTTTCACAGATGTCCGCCTTGTAATGGCTCTTTTTCAAATCTAGGATGTCGTTTTAATGTGCAATAAAGATAAGGTCCCAAGGAGCATTGCTGCCGCTCTCTTAAAATAAAAACAGAGGTGGTTCAACAATTGGATATGTTTTTTTTTAATTGTTTGTAACTAGAACCGTGCAAATAGCATGATATTGCAAGACTCACAAAGTTTAACGAAGATTAAACTAGCAATCGCACTCTAAGGTTTAACAGGCATGCTGATAAGTCCATTAAGAAGAATACCCATGCACTGCCAATAAAAATATTCTTTCAAAGCAAATCAGTTTCCCTCACACCCATTCACAAACTTCAATCCAAAAAAAATAGAGAAGTCAATACTCCTCTTATGAGAAGCAAGAAGACCTATCTTTCTGCTTAACAAACTGGATGAGTCATTTTTTATTAGACCTATTTCATTAACAGAAGAGTCAAGAAAATTTTCACAAACCAAGGAAACCTAATGTCCAAGTAATATTAGGTGTATGTTAAAAATAATAAAAAACAATCAAGTCTACTTAACACATAAAACCTACTGAGCCAAATTTTTCAAAAGACAACTTAATATTCTTTGCATAGCCGTTTCTTCCTTAACATTCTTAGTCTGATCTTCAAGATTGGCAAACTGGCCTGCACTATTAAAATTGCAACAAATACATATTTTAGAGAATCTGCTGCTGTTATCCCAGAACCGACAACTTAGAGCATATGTATCAATTGAATATCGCCTGATTTCATGTTTATAGAGTATGCTGGTCAACAATTTATTAAAGTGTCTAGGAATTACTTCATCAATGCAAACTGTTTGACAGAAATGTCTATATGAGTTTAAGTGGAATATTTTATCAAGTTTGTTGAAAATTGGGTCTAGGACATTTATCCAGTGTTTATATTGCATTTGAACTAATCTTGTTTTCTTTGCTTAACATGTAATACCTACTAAAACAAATTTTTCAAAAGACGACTTAATATTCTTTGCATAGCCGTTTCTTCTTTAACATTCTTAGCCTGTTCTTCAAGATTGGCAAACTGGCCTGCACAATTAAAATTGCAACAAATACATATTTTAGACAATCTGCTGCTATCAATTGAATATCGTCTGATTTTATGTTTATAGAGCATGTTGGTTAACTATTTATTAAAGTGTCTAGGAATTACTCCATGAATGCAAACTGTTTGACAAAAATATCTATGAGTTTAAGTGGAATATTTTATAAAGTTTGTTGAAAATTTGGGTCTAGAGCATTTATCCAGTGTTTATACTGCATTTGAATCAATGCCGCAAATCCTCCTATGCTGCATCCAATATGTAAATAACAATTTCATATTGTCAGTAAGATATCAAGGAACGAATGATCATGCCAAATATTAGTAATACACAAGATCTATAACAAAATATGGGGAATGGTTTTGGATTTTGTAATTCCACTGGAAAAGGCATAAAATATATAAAACGACCTTTTCCATCAATAACAAGAACAGAGATGAATGATAGTAATTTAGTCAATAGTTCCGATATCTTATATGCAATTAAGAAATACTAGAATGGGGAACAAAATTCTACAAACAGCAGCAGAAAGCTTTAAGAAAATATTTTAAAAGAAGAAAAGAAAGAATCATGGGAAAACCCCATATTTTCCAAGTCCTCACTTTTTTGCACCTTATATGCTATGCTCAGGCACAAAATTGCCTCTTTCAGAGAAAAACCATAAAGACTTAAAAGATAATAAAAATAATCAGACTGCAATAGCCGAAAAAACATAATAGCTCAATTGGGACTTCAAAAATATTATCCCAAAATGCTCTGAACATTATTTACACGGTCATTGGATTAACATACAAATTTTCAGAAAGAAAGACTTCTAAAAACTAGACACGAATGAAATATTACAGAAAAGCTTTTAAGGTCTTGATTCCATGCTGGTCTGGTGTCCTAACCTCAAAGAAATAAAACAGGTTAAATAAATTAAAAATCCCACAAAAAAGTACTAAACCACAGTCAAAAGTAGTTTACTCTTTTTATCAGATCTGCGGCAGGAAAGTTGTCATAAAGGGTCTATATAAATTGTTTTGGCAGTTGAAGTGAAGCTTTGTATGTTGATATTGATGGTAATGATGATTTTTATTGAGAATGAGCACTTGTTCTATTTTGGAGAGGTCGACATTTTGAAGGTAAGGAAGGATGCAGTAGAAGATAGTTAGATGTTCATATTCTGAGGTGTTTGTGGATCAGAGATTATATCTCATTGGAGTTATGAGACATACATGTGAGGATTGGTGTTCAATAGTTTAGGCAGGGGTCCCATGAGGGTGGCTTAAGCTCTATTTTTAAGGAAGAGGCGGTCCCATGGAGTTTTTTTTTCCCGGCTACAGGAATATTTGGAATCTTCTAAAAAATAGAAGCCCCTACTTTTTAGGGCTTCAAATTTGAGAAGTTAGAAATGGGGTGGGGCTAGAAATTGCCCCACCAGCTTAGGAATAATTTATGCCACTTGTCAATCGTAATTTGATTCCCACCAAAAACAAAAGAATACTGCCAAAAAAAATTTTAGAAAGAAATCTAAAATTTGAGTTGAAGGTGTAACATTTATGACAACTTATAAAGTAAAATTTATGACAACTTGCTTAAATTTAGGAGCTGGATTTTTAAGCTGAATGCACTACAAAATTCATGGGACCGCCAGCTTTAAAATTTTCGTAAAAAATCTCAGCAGCTTCTGCTCTATTTTTTAGGATGTCCCCTTCCATGGGACCCCAGCCTTAGGGGATCCAAACTCTGAAGTGTCTCATCACTCTCATAAAGATATAATGCTGAACTTCCAAATTTTGGATCTCCCTTAAACTATTAGACACCAATCCTCACATGTATGTCTTATAACCCTAATGAGATATAGTTTCACTCATCCACAAGCACCTCAAACTATTGAGCATCTAACTATCTTCTACCACATCCTTCCTTGTCTTCAAAGTGTTGACTTCTTCAAAATGGAACAAGTGCCTCATCGTCAATGAAATCATCATCATCATCATATCTGGTGGTTCTTCTGCAGGCTTCATCTCCTTGATAGCTTCTTCTTTGTTTATTCCAGCAGCATAGAGGTCTTCTCAAACACATACTAAACGGATTTTTAATAGGAAGATAGCTCTAATACCATATTAAAAACAAAGATATCACACTAAAGGAAAAATACATCAGTAGAAGTAAATACAGATAAAAGAAGAACTCTAAGTTTATTATTCATCATTGAAAAATACAAATATATAGATTCATCTAACTTCAACAAGATCCTATGATTATACTAATAGGAATGACAACAAACTAGATATGATTGACAACTATCTGAAAACTCTTGATAACTAACTCGAACAGATCTACATTTGTTATTTGATTCCTATTAAAACACTAAAGACACCTAAATTCTGTCAAACTGTTGGAGCATTATATTCCAAACGCGTGATCTGCATGTTTAATGAATTTGTCTGCTATTGGATACATGATAGCTTGAAAGATAGACTTAGGTGGATTTGAGTTCCAATCCCATGAAGCCCTAAATTGCTAATGGCTGGGATTTTAATAGCAATGGGCTCTCACCAGTGTAAAGATTAGAAAGAGCAGAGAAAACAATAACAGAAACAAAAAAGCAATAAGAAGAGACAACACACGATTTATCGTGGTTCGGCAAATATGCCTACATCCACACTCAAAGAAGGGAATAACTTCTATTAATCAACTCCAATACCATTACATACATGACTGCACTCAGTCATTTATACAATCACATTCAGCTGTGAAATGAATAGTTTGGGGAAGTTGAATGATCATGTGACCGTTGGGCTTCACATTCCCAACAATCTCCCCCGTGAAGGCCAACCGTACAGCCATGCAGAACATCCCTGCTTCCATTTCAAACCTACATTGCACTCAATCTGCAAGATTTTAATTTTGCAAATTCTTGTTCACGTACACTACGGATACGCCTACTCCAAATCAAATCAGAGTTAAAAACATCTTCTTCAATTACTTTACCGAGCATGAATTCACCTAGAACACCACTTCGAGGAGGTTCAAAAAATACTCCCCCTTGACCCACACAAGAACTCTTAAACACGACATCCATAAAATATGCAGAGTGGCATGGATCAATGCTGACTTTTCCATCAGGAAGAATTATTTCAAAATATTTGTAGGTTGAATCCTGATTTAACCTGGGGTTCAAAATGTTTAGTCCTGCCAATTTTGTAAGAAGAGCAGCTGCTGCACCAACAGGAGTATCTTCTGTAATACCCTTTGAACAGTGAGGTCTAAATCCAGCAAGACATTTTCTAGCAACTTCACAAACAATATCATTTGATAGAACATCCCATAATCCATCACTAGCAAGAATGAGGCATTGATCTTCATTAGTCTGCTCTGTACATGTTACTTTAGGTTCAGATATCACATACCGTTTCAAGAATCGAACTCCTGGGGCTCTGGACATTGCGAGAAAGCCTCCCACAGGATATCCATTCCAATAAATAGCATGTCCGCCAGCAGCTTCAATACAGCCCATTTCATCCTCTCGTTCGGACTTATGGTCATTAGACAAAGGGATTACTTTGCCTCCCCTTGATAACACTGCCCTGGAATCCCCACAATTTGCAATAACAAATTGAGTTGGGCTCACAAAAGCCGTAGAACCCACATTTTCAGGTGCAACTGGATTTCGGCAGCAATCACTAATCATTTGTACATCCGCATTACTACTACAGCCTCCATTTGGACACATACCTCCAACTGCCATATCCATTTTCATGAAGCGAGCAGACATGACTTGGTTCCAATAACTTAAGTCTCTGGAAAATGAAGATGCATCTCTCAACTTCTCAGCTAGATCCTTATGAAAACGGTTTTTACAATATATTGAAGCCTGCGATCCGCCATGGCCATCATAGACACCAAAAAAGTGGAGAGGAGTAGGCGCAGGGGCTGCGAATCGAGTAAGGCTATTTTGCAACAGTACTGTGGGCTTGGGCAGAGAAAAGAATGAAGGCACACCTGCAACAACATCTTCCATTTCACGTCTTCTACCAATGACTGACATGGTCCCGTGGGGAGGGCACAAGTTCCTCAATAGCAAGCTTATACTCTCGTTGTTGGCGCTGGGCAAAGCTAAGCCCTTTGAAGGCCTGCTTGGTGGAGTAGTTTTCTGTTGTTTGGGCTCCTCAACAACAATCTCTAGCGTTTTGTTTCGACAATGATGTTGGTAACATCCATTGCCTTGTGTTAAGGTCCCTCGAACAAACCCTGAGAGAACCAGTGATGATTGCTTACATCTAGAATCAAATCCCCACATCTCACCCAACATCTGATCAGGTGCACGTGCATTGTTTGTGTCAGTGCATGAACCATCTTCTCTAACAACTTTCAACGCGGAATTGATAACCTCCAGGTTATCATCAGAATCTCCTGATCCTAGGCTCTCTGCAAAAGAGTGTTCCTAGAACCTGTCATCATTCATATTTGTACAATATCGTTCCATGTATAATGTAGCTTCCTTTGCATGTACAGAGCCACCTGTTCTATGGCAACCATCGCTTCTGACACTGTGAGCCTTCAACTCCTCAAACATTATGCAACGCAACAGAGCCTCGCCCTCAATTAATGGACAAGGATTCTCCTCATGTGGATTGGAGTCTTCGAGCCTCCTTGAATTTAAACTTAGTCGAGGCAAATATGGAGTCGTTTCTTTTGACTGAACTTTAGGCTTCCCGAGGTTAAAATTTAAAGATTCTGACGATTCTTGAGGCAAATTTTGTGGAAAGGCAGGCCACGAGACTCTCTGGATCCCTTCCATTGCAGAATTGAATGCACATTGAGGAAACTCCAATACAGCGTATCCTTCATCAGCTTTCTCCTTGGTTTGAGTCACCATCAACATGTCGTGACTGTCGAATTCCTCAGAATGTGGTGCGAGATTGAGCAAACTGGTGTCTTTAATATCATTGTGTCTGAAACTTCGCCCGAGAAAATTCAATGACGAGGATTGACCCATGCTCTCCAATTTAGTCACATCCTCCTTAACCGCTTGCCCCAAATAAGATTCATTTGCAAACTGCTTCCCTCTATCTCTGGTTTGGGCATCACCACCGTCATCCTCTTCTGCTGCCACCTTAAATTGTTTGGAGCGTTTCCCATTACCCTCCGCTTCTGTTAAAGACCCCTTCCGCTTCAAATCAGAAAACCGTCTTTCATCTTGCACTTCTTCATCTAAGTCCATAGGTTCGTAGGTTTCTATGAAATTATCTGTGCAAAGATTGTCATCATCATGGGAGTGCCTCTTTATTTTTGCCAAGGCCATGCCATCAGCAGATCTGCTCTGCTACCTCACTCCAATCTGCACCCTCCTCATCCTGGGAGTCAACAACAGATTCAATTTGGGTCTCTGATGGCATACACTCTTCCTCCCACAAACTCTTGAGTTCATCCTCTTCAACAACCACCTCTTTTCCAGCATCTTTCTGCTCAGAAATTCCAACGTCTATACATGGACTATCATAGCGTTCAACCTTCACCACACGAATGCCAATAACTTCCTGGCCATTAACAGTTTGACCAATAAGTGCCAAGGCTGGCTCAAGGGGAGAGCAAATAAGAATCCCAACATCCTTTTCTCTTGCTGGATTCTCCTCTTCAACTGAGTCCCCTTCTTTCTTCCAGCCATCCCACCAATGTACGCGACGCTTGAAGCATAGTTTTACATGAAACATAAAACTGCTATAGAAGTTATAAGTTTTACCTTCTCCTTCTTCCTCCATCTCTGCTCAAGCCAACATGGCTCTGATACCAATTGTAAAGATTAGAAAGAGCAGAGAAAACAATAATAGAAACAGAAAAGCAATAAGAAGAGACAACACATGATTTATCGTGGTTCGACAAATATGCCTACATCCACACTCAAAGCAGGGAATAACTTCTATTAATCAACTCCAATACCATTACATACATGACTGCACTCAGTCATTTATACAATCACATTCAGCTGTGAAATGAATAGTTTGGGGAAGTCGAATGGTCATGTGACTGTTGGGCTTCACATTCCCAACAACCAGAATGTCATGATTTCAAAGCCCATAGAGCCCCACGGTAAGTGAACCCCTCACAAAAGAAGATCTATATAAATGATTTACAGAATTGCACAGGTTCGCTGAAAAATCCTCAGCGAAAGAACTGGTTTGAGAAATAGATGGCGATGGCAAGCCACAGGGGAGCTGTGGTGGAGGTTTGAGCCTCTTCATAGGGATATGTAGCTGTGAAGTTGTGGGTAAAGTAGAATTAGAAGTTCAGTCGAAGATTTCTTCAATCACTTTCAAAGATTGTCTATTATTTTTTTAGTCCTGCAGTAGGTAGTTTTTGGCTTCCAGATTTGTACCATCATAACAGGAATTTTTTTAGTTTCAATTTTAAACTTCAGATCTAAGGTTTACAGCAGGAAATTCCAAAAAGACGCATAAATTTGATATTACCTATTTGTATATCTTTTTCTCCACTTTCCAACCTGTGGTTTCTACCTGCTGCAGCGGTTGTCACCATTTGCCACCATTTACAATCGTGATGATAATACCATTAACTTTTGGCTCTTTCTGTTGATGTTCGATTCTTCATTTTTGGAACCCCATTCTATTGTGGTGTGCAGGGGCTGTCTTTTTATCAAACTATTATATCTATATTTAGAAAAAAATATGTAAAATATGTCAGAGATATCTTATAATAGAATACAAATCTATTAAAACATTGCATACAAAAAGCTGTGACTAGACAAGTGGCGAGGGTTCTATTTTATTTGGAGTAATAAAATAACACTTCCACAAAAGCTGAAACATGACATATTCCATGCATTTACCTGTCATTTGTATGCCAAATTATTTTAAAAATGGATTTTTGTTTACTGACATTTTGATGTCATTGTAACTAGGCATAACAATACTTTGAATGTTTATAAAAGTCATCAATTTTCTGAGTAACGTTTGTCATCATTATCAAATTCGAACATCCTTATCTTATGGTTTGTTTGTTTTTCAACTTAATAGAAACATTAGATTTAAAACACATAAAACTAGTATATCTATATTTAAAAAATATAGGTAAATTATGCCAAGAGATACCTTATAATAGAAGGGAATATGAGGATTGCAACAATATTAGTATTATACAAGAGTTTCAAAAATATGGATAATAATAGAGTTGATTTTATTTATTGTTCCCTTTTAAATATTATGACACTCTTCCACTATCATTTGAATGTAACAGTTTCATATAGTTGGAGACAAGTGGCGAGGGTTCTATTTTATTTGGAGTTATAAAATAACACCTCTACAAAAACCAAAAGATGGCAAATTTCATGAGTTTACCCATCATTTGCATGTCAAATTGTTTCAAAATTGAATTTTTGTTTACAAACATTTTGATGTCATTGTAGATGCCTCTCGGCATAATGAATATATGTATATTTAAGGGCATTGTCAATTAATGACAAATAATATTGAGATTTAAACTTACATCCATCCATTGGCTAATAATACCTTTGCTTTACAACTTTTAAAGAAAAAAATAATCTATTCTATTTATTACACACACAATGCTCAAAAAAATCAAAATACTTATAGAACAAGTAAAATTATCAATTATCTTTAACAATCAAGATTCTAATGCCCTTTTCTCCAATGTAACCTATATAAATATAGAGGCATTCAACCTAAACAAAGTTCTAACATGAGATACAATAGCTACCACTAAACTCCTTACCAACATACAACTAGAGTTGTCCAATGTTGCATCTATTCTACAATAATTCAACTTGGATACAAAAAGTAAGTTTCTCACAAGTTTTAAAATACATAAAAAAGGCATCAAACGACAAGAGTAACAGAGGTGGGATCCCTTTAAAAAACTTTTGAAATGGTGCCGCTCAAAAACTCCTTCCTAGTGGCATGCATTCTGGGGACGATGCTTGGAGGAAGCCCTTCGACCTACGTTGTCTCTGGTCCTGGAGGTTGCCCTTCGGCCTGCGTTGTCCTTGGTCCTGTGCCAGGTGATGTGTCGTGAAGCCCTGTGACTGATGTCGGTGGTGCTACTGTAGATTCTGGGATATTGGATGCAAACTGTGCTATTAGTGTTGTTGCTAAGAGTTCGTATGCAGATGGATTGGGTAAGGAGACTTAGTCGTTCCCTATTTGTCGCTCAATTGCTGTTAACTTGGATGATGAAATGGTTAATGAAATAGATCAAGTGGCCTCTGGTCTATCTTCTCATGCGGTTATTTGTCAATTTAAAGGCTTTTGGCCTAGTCTTCCAGGGCTTCATGATTGGGTCTCCAGGAGCCCCTTATTTCAGACTCGGTGTAGATTTTCCCTTTGGCCAAGGGTTTCTTTGTTGCTAAGTTTGAAAAAGAAGCTGACAGAAAGATTATTCTTTGCGATCATTTTTTTATTTGGGAAAATTGTTACCCTTTGATGATTAAACCATGGCATGAGGACTTCATTCCTTTGTCTGAATCCTTTTGTAAGATGCCAATCTAGGTTAGACTTCCTAACCTCCCTCTTCACTTTTGGGTGGATCCACTTCTTGAGGTTGTGGGGGATGCTTTGGGAGATTTTTTGATGGTAGATGTTGAGTCTTCTGATATCCTTCATTCTACCTACGCTCATATCTTGGTGGACATTGATGCTTCTAAGGGGTTGCCTGAGGAGATTAAACTATCGACTCCCAAGGGTTTCTGGATCCAACCTCTAGATTATGAAGGCATTCCCTTCAGATGCAGAAGGTGCTTCAAGATAGGTCATGTAGCGGCTAAATGTGTTTTACACAAAGTTAAAGCAAAGAAGCCTCCATCTTGGTGGATTGGGGCTTCCTCCCACCATTACACGGTGTTAAAGGGCTCTTCTCAGATGGGTACGGAGCTTGATATTTCTCCTGAAAATGTTGTTGAAGATGCTCCTCCTACCACTAATGTGAATGGTGAGATGGTTCGTTCGGAGCCAATCGACGGTTCGGAGTTGTCAAATGCTGCTAGATCTGGCCCTATTGCTGGTTTTGATAGGTCTGAGGATGCCGTTCATGTGTCTAGGGAGGTTGCTGGAGCGGTCCCTGTGCCTGCTATTGTTTCCAGGGGTGTTTTTGGCCCAAGTCCTGCTATGCCTGCTGGAGCTTCGTTGTTTGCTGGCTATCCCTCAACTGCTGATTTTCCCGTGTTAAATTCATTGGAGTGGCAAGATGAGGTTGCTAAAGTTGAAGATGGTTGGATAATGGTTAAAGGTAAACGGTCTAAGAGGTCCTCACCTTCTTTTGACATGACCCTTCGATGCCACATGAAGGGTCCCAAAGGGAAATCCTAAGCGAGGGGGTTGTCTTAACCCTTGTGGGCAGTTGTGCTCTGTTTGTTTTGGGTTGCCTGTAGTTTCTCAGGCAACTTGTCTCTCTGGGGTTTCTACCCTTTCTTTATCTGGTAGGCATGCTAGTTTGCTTTTGTTGGAAGCTGTAGAGTCAACTGTGCTGGTTTTTTGGTTGTGGTTTTCATTGTTAATATCTTTGCGAAACCTGCTTTGTTGGGTTCTAGATCCCGATAAAATCTATTGGGTTTTGGGTCCCTTCAAAACCTGTTGTATGGGGTTTTTGGTCCCCTTAAAACCTGTTTTCCTTATTAAAAAAAAATACACAAAAAATATCAAAGAATCCTTTCACCACTAATTGTGTTAGGAGAAATAAATAAAGCATTAATATCACCATCATTAAAGATTTTTTTGTGGAGGAATCAAAGGAATTTTTTATTTATATGCGCCTTCTTCACATGCACCGTCTTGCAATAATTTCAACATTTTACTCTTCTTTGGGGTTTTGGATTTACCTTTTAATTTAGATCTCTCGTTTATTTTTTTCCTATCACCATTAGACCCACGTTTATCCTTAAGCCTTACTAGAAAATGCAGAGCATCATTTGATCCATCTTTCATGAATTTCATTCCCATCTCCTCTAAAAACAAAGTAATAATGAGACCATCCATCTCTAACTCAACATCACCACCACCAATGGAAACAATTAATTTTTTTAAAGAATTGGGCAAATAAATAAGTAACAAAATACATTTATTTTATTTTTCCATCTTTACATTTAAATACAGAGTCATAATCAACTTAAAATCATTTAAATGATTTATTGTTGAATCACCATATTTTATTTTTGAAGAATATAACTATATTTTTTGAGATATAATTTATATGTTAGACTTTTAATAAATAATAAATATCAATGGTGTTCTACCATAACTTATGTGGTCTCCATGAATATAAAAGATATTTTTTAAGATCTTTTATCTTTAGCTTTCGCATTTCATATCAATGCTATTGAATTTTTTAATATATGAATGAGAGGTAAAGGCGATGGTTTTTATTCTTTCATAGATTTGCAAAATCCACTAAAAAAAGCTCCCACTATAATAAAAAACCTTCAATACCTCTAGAAAGACATCCCCTATGTATATAACTAAGCTTTGATACCAAATGTTGTCAAAGTAGCAAAATAATATTTAATTAAAAATTATATTTATGTGAATCTTATTTTTATTTATGCAACAATAGATTATTTTTAGAAGATTATGTGAGTGTTCAAATTAAACATATCATTAAGTTGAAACACATAACATTGTATGTATACAAAACATCTTTCTTGAGGGTGGAAAAATGCATGTTTTCAATTTTTAAATTCTAAATACTTTTGGATAGTGTGAGGTTGATGGACTTGTTAGGGGTGGGGTGAGAGGATCCCCCATCCAAGGTGGTAGTTTTTGTAGTTGTCTCAGATATGCCAAATAAGCATGAGGGTTTTGGTATTTTAAAATTTGAAGTGGCCTTTAAGGTGAAGGAAATAGGAAAAGGGGTCAAGTTTCTCTTGGTTATGGACTTGAATCCTTCTTTGCAGAGGAGGATCCTATTGCATATGTGGATATGTTGATTAGTTCTTGGAAATCTCTAAATATTGGTATAGATTTTGTCTCGTCGGTGTCTAGATTGGAGGATGACTTGGTAGTGACAATGCCAAATAATTTTCTGGACAAAGTGATAGTAGGGATGGATCTCTCTTTGGTGGGTAATTTTCTAGTCTTAAGGCTTAGTGTAGATTAGGTTGGGAAATGGGTGGAGGCTTCTTAGGAGTCAATATTAGTGTAATGGCTAATGGGTTATTTTTATTTAGTTTTGTGAACAAAGAACATATGATCAAAGTCTTAATAGGTGGGCCTTGGGATTTTGATAATTTAAAAAAAAAAGATTTCTCTCTTTACAAATTGAAGCCATGTTTTGATCCATCTATGAATTTTGGCTTAGTAGCCCTAACTTATGTTATGCTCCGGGGTCTCCCCCTGGAATTTTGGAGCTATAGAACTTTTCAGGGTGTTGCTAACTCCTTTGTTCATTTTTAGATTGTTATGGATAAAGTCACCCTATAGAAAAACTACACTTGTTTTCGCTCAAATATGTGTTAGTGTGGTCATGAACATAATGTTACCTACACTCATTACCTTGAAATTTCATTTTGGGTTATGGGTACAACCTATTAATTATAAAAATAGTCATTTTTTCTGTCAGATATGCAAGAGGTTTGGGCATCTTAGTGATAGATGCAAGAAACTAAATTTTGAAAAAAATAAATTGAAGAATCTCAACCTCTTCACCCTATTTCAAAAGTTGTTGCTTTGACGATGGACATGATTAACCAAGTTGAAAGGTTGGAGAAGGACTCGTCTTCAACCTTTGAGAAGGAATAGTTTCCTTTGGAAGAAGTGGGGGTTCTTTTAAATGATAGAATAATGGAACATAATAAGGAAAAACTATAGGAAAATTCACATAATAACATAGAAGTTAGTATTTCCAAAGAGGTTCCTATAAAAGATCCAAGTATCAGACATTCCCAAGAGGAAAGTTTAAGTAATGGAGAAGGTAGAAACTCTTAGAAAGTTCATGTAGACTAGATTCTGGAGAAAGGAGAAGCTAAAAAAGATATAAGGGAGGTTAATGAAGGTGACACATTCATTTCAACTAAGGGTAGTGTTGGAAACAACTTGAAGCTTGAGTCTAAACTAGAAAAAGACCCTAGGATTAATAAACCTCAAGATTTCAAAGTACCTAATAGAGCTATAGAAGAATATTTATCTCTACTTGGTTTTGGAGAAAGCTATTTATAGTCCTCTCTAGCTACAATTTTGTTTATCAATTTGGAAGAGGAATGGACGTAATGTAAATGAGTGGAAAATTAAAAAATAAGATTTAAAATTTGATGTGGGGAGGGGGGAGGAAATAAACAAGGTAGGCCCTCTCAGAGAGAAACTAGAGCTAGAGATGTTGCTAGAGAAGTTGCCCCAGGAAAGCAAAATACTTTGGATAATTATATTTTAGGGCATATAAAGAAAAATAAATGACATTTCAAAAGGTAGTTGGGGAGGTTTCCCTAATTTTTGGTTCACAGCTACATTGTTCTGATTGGGTTAAATCTATGCTCATTCATTTTTTTGTTTGTTTTTATGTAGATTCTATCATGAAATATTAGAGGACTTAATAGTCCCTTTAAGAAGCATATTTTTAAGAGTTGTATTGTGGATTATAAGGTGGAATTTCTTACGATTAAAGAAATTAAGATGACATAGTCGACCTTTGCTTAGATTGTTAAAAATTTATGGCCTTTGATTTTGACTTTTGTGTTTGTTCGATTGATGGAGCCTTAGGGGGTATTTCTACTCTATGAAACTAATAAATTTGTGAGTGTTAAAGGGTTTCAATGCAACAACAACCTTATGGTTTCATGTAAAGATTTTAAATTCTCTACTAAGTGAAAACTATTGAATATTTATGCTCCTAATACGAGACCTGCCAAGAAACATCCATTGAATTTTTGAGCTCTCTGATTAGTGCCAAACAAGGGGATAAGTGGATGTTAGGGGATAATTATCTATTTTTTTTTTAGGATGTGATTATTTCTTTTCCTTTAAATAGCCTAGGAAAAGTGAGGAAGAGTTTGGATCCATAACTCTTTTATGAAAGAATTCAAAAATGTGAGGAACTAGTCAACCTATTGATTTCAATACCTTGATCAGAAACCTAGCTACCTTCCAAGTTTCTTCAGAGGATAGTTTAGATGTCTTAAGAAAAGTAGTTAAAGAAGAGGTGATTTACAATCCCTTCCTAAAAAAAACATGCATTTGTTAAGAATTTTTAAACTCGTTCTTTTAGTTTGTTTAAGAAAAAGATCCAGCCATGTGCACACAACCTTTAGCCTCTATAACTCCTCATCCTCTCCTACTCACCAAATTAGTAATGAGACCAAAGGCCCATTGTATAGTAGGGTTAAATTTGGCCAAGCTTCTCTTGAAGGTTTAAGCCCAAATCCAACCACGACCATGTCTAGGTAGTGTTGCATGTGTCCCCCCTAATGGGCCTTAACAAACTTTTGCATTAATCCTTTCACTAAGTCCTTTAACTCCCACACCTATTGTAATCATGCTATTAATAAGAAATAAATTTTTTTATTGACATGGTATTCATATGAACAACATAGAAATCCCTCCCCCATTATTTTTTTGACGATTTACAATGCTTCTAGCTCGTAGGTAGTGAAAATATTTCATAGGAAATGGTTAGTGATCTTCCCTCTAAGTGCCATCTACTTCTCCCTCGAGGATAGGTTAATAATTGATTCTATGATAAGTTATGCTTCCACTACTTGTCATGGATAAGAAACTAATTTCTTTTTGTCATGGGAACCGTCCATATTAAATCCTCACCTACATTCTTCTTCAATGCCCTTATCTCTAGATGTCCTAACAACCATTCCTTGCTCACTTTATAGGAGGTTGAGATCTGCCAAATCTACACTATTATAATCCATCGTCATTTTTACTACCAATTTTGACAACCTGTTATCCTCCTCATTGCCTTCTTAGTAAATGTGAAAAAGCTTGAAGTTTTTCCTGAGTGATAGGCTCTCCCTTATGCAAGGGATAAATTTCTCGAGTTTCTAATTATGGATATCTTGGCAACATATAACATTGATGGCTATCATTGAATCCTCCTATAAATGGATTTTATTATAGCCAAACCATTTACAAAGCAATTTACCCAACCAAGTCGCCTAGGGTTTGGCTTCAATATTCATCATTGATGATAATTTTATAGCTTCCGAAACCAATATCCTTCTATCATAGCCCCTTAAGGTGCATCCTACCCACAAGGGACTCAAGTTGCCATGTGAAGCCCCATCAAAGTTTATTTTTTCCCATCCTACCATAGGGAACACCCAATTCATACTTGATCATAGGTTGGGATCGGGATCAACCTACCCAACACAATAAACAAGGTTAAATTTTTTTATTATTGTTTGTATTCAAAGATTTTGTAAATGTGTTTTAAATGTTATACTGTAAGGCATTTGGATATGGTTCTAGTTGTGGATATTGGTAGGTTCTAACATTTGATTTGTAGATGTTTATAGCTATTGGTGTATGATTTATAGGATTTGTAGTTTGTGGCATTAAAGTTTATGTTATCTATTTGATATGGCAACAAAAATTAACTAAAATCTACCATTCTTTACTGCAATCTTTGCAAATTATTGTGACAATTTTCTAACATGATTCACTATTGAATTAATCTTAGTTTTTTTATTGAACTCACAATAAATTTAAGTAGCATATTGTAAGAACCAACATATTTTAGCACATTAGAAGATTCAAAAAAGGAAGTTAAATGACCAAGAAGGCATTAAATGCATTGCAATAAATAAGGGCACTATTCATCTTAAAAAGGGTGAAATTGCTGATTTTAGCAAGTTCACTAAGACTTATGTTACCAAAGGGAAGGGGGAAGATCCTCCAAAATTGTTAAATTATCACTTCTTTGTTGGATTACACTTGTCAAGTTATCAACAAACAAATATGAAATAAAGTACATATACTTGTCTAAAATGTTCTAGCAACACCCTTAAACAAGTCACTTGAAAAGACTTGCTTCAATACCAATTGATCGATAATCAACTTGAATATTCCTATGTAGATTCACCAACAATGATTTTTAATTTTTTAATTATGTGCTAATCCAATGTAGTATGCTACTGAAGTCAATATTCAAAAGGACAAAATTGATATTTTCTACTTTTACATCTTCCACTTGTCATGAAATTTTGTATTTGCTCAACTATGTGCCTATAATGTTACACATAATATTTCACACCCTTTTATGATACATAACAATATGCCACTCCTCTAATTCGACTAGACTATGTAATAAAGAGTACATGTTAGTTGAATAAGGTCTATGTATCTGAAATATATTTATATTTTCTTTAATGAACATGTATTCTTTTCATCATCTCAACACACTATTTATACATTTTCTTTGAGAATGTGAAGTAGTTGTGTAGAATGATAATTCAAGAAAGTTGAAAATTCACACACACCTAAGATATAGATTAACATGAAAAATTGGAGAAACACATTATTGGTGTAAATTATCTATCATAATTACACTTTACTTAAGTTGGCTTAGGATAATGCATTCATTGTAGTTTGCATATGAGACACTTAGTGAAGTGTGCATCTAGGGAAGATGGTTGTAGGAGAAATTCCACCTTTTGTGGTGTTATCTTGTTATCACATTCCACCTTTGGTTGAATTTATATTATTTATCCTACCTATCCCTACCTAAACTTCTATCTCATTGAGCCACATGTCATGATTGTGTTCTCTCTCATTCCCTATAGCCTTGGCTTTATAAGCAGGCTCATTTACATTATATGTAATCCAACTGATCTTATTGCATTATCAATTGATGAGAAAACAGTTTGTTCTTATCACATATTATTTCTCTTATTCTTGTGCTATTCATTGACCTTTAGATCTTGGGTTGATAAAGGAAAATTCTCACATGGTATCAGAGCTTATAGGGTGTCATGGATAGTCATTTAAGAGAAATTTGGTGCAATTTGGGGTTTTGTATTTTGAGGCTTTCTATTGCAGATCATTATTGGAGATTTTTGAGTTAGATCTGAAGTTACCATTGAATTGAGGAGGTTTGAGAAAGTCAAAATCACCTTTTGTTTCATCCAAATCTGACATCGTAGGCCAAATCTAGAGCCATTTGAAGGTGGAGGGTGGTTACTTGTCCTAGGAGCGATTTGCAATTTTGGAGCACTTTGGGCCAAATCCAACATTGCCATTGCACTTAGAAGGTCCAAGAAGCTTAAAATTGTTTGTCAATTCATCGAAATTGGTCACCACGCATTCAGAGCTAAAAAAATCCCCTCCCAGACTTGTCGTACGAACATAGTTTGTAGGCAAGTATAGTTTTTTTATATAAAAAATAAAAATAAAAATCATTTTTTTTGCAATTAAACTATATTATTTTTCATACCATTTAATATTTGTGGGGGGGGGGGGGGGGGTGGGGAGGGGGAGGGGGAGGGGTGCATATTTAAAACAAAACATTTTTTTTGGGCTTGCAATGTACCTAGGGGTAACCACAGGTTACCCTGCAACCTCGTAGATTACCTCCACGTATGCTTGTGGCCCTGTAGGTCATTTGCGGCCCGCAAGCCTTGCAGGGTCTACAAGTGGCTCTGTGGCCCCCTAAAGGGTAATGTTTTTAAATTATTTTTAATTTTTTTTTAATTGTTTTTTAATAATTTTTTTTTATATAGTCAAAGGGTCAAAGACCCATACTTATATTAATGAAATGAAGGATTACATATGAAGGTTAGACGATTCCGACTGCTACTCTAAAACCAACCATCTCAAAGTACAACCCAAGATAAGGCGAGACCACCTATTCTATCAACCACCTTGAACTATGGCAACCAACTTACACACCATTGACTAATGTCCAACATAGAGGGCTTGCAGACGACCACTTTGTATCCATGGTACTTTTGTCATCTTCATCATCAATAGCTTGAGAATTTAGACCATCTATAGAGCACTTTATTGTAGGCTTGGCCAAACTACCACCTACTGTTTTAAACTCTTGTCTTGTAGAGTTGCCATGGAAACCTTGCTCATCCGTAGATGACTCACAAGCTGTCACATTTTCCAGAAGTTTCATAGCCCCTTCATCTCTACAAATATCTTTAGAAACGTGTGCACGACTCCTCCCTGATACTACTGTTTGAATTTTTTCACATGCCCTGCTTATTTCTGCATCAACTACACCCTTTGTTGAAATGATCTCTTTAGCTGATGCTGATGATAGAGTTGTTTTAGGTGCTTTGGTGTTTTATCAATTACTTCACCTATTCTACTGCGATCTTCACTTGGAATACCAATGGATAATCTGTCTCCATCCTCACCCTCTGCGAAGCCATCTTTAACTTAATTGCTCCGCTAGGACTCGATATTAACCTCTAGGGCATTACCAGCATGACAAACCTCAACCTTCACTTTTGTTTTCACATTATTTGTCTCATGTCTGTCAGAAGTGATAGGAGAAGACCCTCTACTTGTTGAAAAGACCATGTCCTCAGTTGTCCCACCATTAGCACTTGGAGCAGGATTCTGTCCAGGATTGGGAGGTTTAACTATCAATCTGTGACTACTTGCATTATCCCCACTGCCATTTTTCGTTGCCTTATTAGTTGCATGACCATATTGCAATATCTTTTCACATGTATTTTTTCCCAATGCATTTACTTTCCCCCCGTCATCTCCTTTATGAGATCCTCCCTTACCAGAACCCACCATGCAATTCTTTGATTTTCGATGGTGTGGACCTGTACTTGATCCCTTAGCACTCAACGAACCTGCAATAAAACTCTTGGCATCCTCTTTCTAAGACGAACCTATAACTTTTCCAGGTTCACTTGACCATGATTGACTGTTATTATGAGATTGACTTGAACTGTTACTCTGCTCTTCCTTTCAGTGTGAATCCTTGGAACTAATGGTTGGTGAATGCAATCCTAACATCTAGATAGATGTAGAGGAGGCATATGTTGTTCTTGATAGAATATCTGTCTGCACTGACCTATTTGAGACTGCTTTTACACATCCAATCTTCACTGCCCCAATTAGTTTGCCTTACAAAGTTATTAAAACAACTCCAATTCCTTAGCCAAATTGGTCGAGATTGGCTTATCACTTAATAGGGCCAGAATTTCGTCGGCCTCCCAAGCACACGAGCCCTGCACCAATTCTACCCCCAAATTCGAGAACCCATCAGCCAACTGGTTCACCTAACTATAGTAATGACTTATTTTGAAATCATCAAATCTCGGTAGGAGCTTTCAAACTTCCCCTAACACATACTGCAACTCCCAATTTGTCACCTTCTTCGAGATAAGACCCGAGGTGATAATATATGAATCACCCTCAATATGCAGCTTGCACACTCCCATGTTTGTTGCAATCTTAACACCTTCTAGAAGTGCCCTTGCCTTAGCTAAATTGTTTGAACCATTAGGTAGCCTATAGGAAGTTGCCTTCACAATTAAATCATTTCGATCCCTTAAAACACAGCCTGCCCCTGATCTGCCTGGGTTCCCCTTGGAAGCACCATCGAAGTTCAGATTCAAAAACAAATTCAATGGCTTTTCCCACTTAACTTGCCTATGAGAATCCTTCTTGGACTTCTTCCCCACCAACACACCTTTGAAAGGGATACTAATATGACTCCATCTGTTAAGAACCCAATTATCATCTGAAGTAAAAGTTGAGGACAAGGACTTAGACCTCATTGTGTATGCATTAATAGATTCCAAAATTGACCTTTCCATGAGTTCACATACCTTATCCACATTCGAAGTCTCCTTTCTAAAGATCCTTTTGTTTCTTTCCCACCACAATCCCCAAACCATAGTGGCTGGAACAATCCTCTAGATTTCCGCAAAGAAGGAACCTTTATGGAGCGATGGACATTCAATCAGTAGCTTGGTTAAAGAATTGGAAAGGGGGCCTTGCCAACCTAGCTTATTTAAAACCCATTTTCAACAATCTTGGGCAAAATCACAGTTGAGAAGCCCGTGATTAATTTCCTCCATACCCTTGCCACATAAAACACACAAGAAAGTGTCAGCAATCCCTAACCTATGAAGCCTTTCACTAGTGAGAATTCTGTTTTGGAGGGCCAACCAAAGAAAGGTCCTTGCCTTTGGAAGCACTGCATCATGCCAACAAAATTTGAACTCCCTCTTGTCTACATTAACCCTCCCCTCAACAAAAGATTGATAGCCCTCTTTAACACTATACTTCCCCTTACTACTCCTAGTCCAAATCAATTTATCACTCTCCTTATTAATATAGAGAAACCTCTGACTCAGAAAATTCTGTATTCCAATTTTATCCTCACTAGCTATCAGAACATTTGATATATCTTTCCACTCCCCCTGACACAGCCCATCCTTTGACTCAATTATAAAACAATCACTAACCTTAGGACCCCATGAGGCTTCCAAAATATTCCAAGCCCTGGACAGATTGCAAGAGGATTTAATCGAGGGAAGGCCATTCCATGATTTTGTCCAGAAGAGAGCCTTATCTCCAGAATTAACAACCCAAGAAAGGTGAGGTAAGATTGCCTCTCTACTCTTCACCATGAAGTTCCACATAGCTGATCCTTTTGGGGGGTTCCCCATTGTAAAAATTCTTTCTGGTTCATGTGAATCCAAATACTTGATCCTTATAATCTGGGCCCATAAGGCTGAAAGTTTTTCATAGAATTTCCAAGTTAATTTTGCCCCCAGACTAATGTTCCTCTCAAACATACTGTTAATCCCCACACCTCCACATCTCTTAGGTTTACATATGCTATCCCACGAGATCAGAGCTATTTTCTGCTTCTCATCTAAGTTTTCTATCCATATAAAATCCGCAAGACATTTCTTCAGAGATTCCATTACCCCCTTTGGTGTAAGAAGTACAAACATCACATAATTGGGTATGGTACTAAGAACATATTTGAATGGTAAGATTCTACCAGCTAATGACAACCACCAGGCCTTCCATGATGCGATCCTTTCTTTGATGGTTTAAAGAACATTGACCGAGAATGTTGCCTTGCTTTCCCCTTGGAAGAATGGAATTCCCAAATACTTGCAAGGTGTATCAGCCACAACAAAACCAAAAAATCTTTGAATTGCCCCTCTAATAGCCCTGCTTATGTTAAAAAAGAATGTTTTTGACTTACTAATGTTCATTTTCTGCCTCAACGCCTCACAATACTCTTCCAATATTTCCTTCATAGCTTTGGCTTCTCTCAAACTACCCTTTCCAAAAAATAAACAGTCATCCGCAAATAGATTATGTGTAACTGACAACTGTGACTGGTGAATTCTGATCCCCTCCCAAAGCCCCACCCTCTTTTTGTGAAGAATTAATCTACTGAGACCCTCTGCCATGATAATAAAGAGAAACGGAGACAGGGCGTCCTCGTGTCTCACACCTTGTGAGGATGAGAAAAAGCCACAAGGAGTACAATTTAACAGGATTGAGAATTTTGCACCTGTGATACATGACATCACCCATTTGGTCCATTTCTTATCGAATCCCATTTTTGATAGGACTTGTTTAAAAAAATTATAGCTAACTCTATCATACGCCTTCATCATGTCTAGCTTTAAAACCATGATCGGAGAAACTTTAACCTTGATAGAGTGCAAAAATTCATGTGCCACCAAAGCTCCTTCCATTGTCTCTCTACCAGGGACAAAACCCCCTGTTGAGCTCTGAAATAATTGAAGGTATAATTCTAGCCAGCCTAGTAGCTATTGCTTTCGTGAAAGACTTTGTATATAGTGTTGCACAAAGAAATTGGACTAAAATATGCAAATGTGTTAGGTTGAGGGCACTTAGGGATCATAGTGATAAAAGTAGTGTTGAATTGCTTAAGCATACAAGCATGCTTTGTAGGCTCTTCTATTGCCTTCAGGATATCCTCCCCCATAAACTCCCAACACTTTTGAAAAAATAGAGGAGTGAGGCCGTCTGGGCCTGGTGCCTTATCAACTACCATTGCAAAGACAAATCTTTTGATTTCTTCTAGGGAAAATGGCTCCATCAAATTTATATTATCTTGGTTTGAGACCAGCCTTGGAATACAGTCTAAAACCTGTGCCAAATCTGAAACATTTGATTTTAGTAAATTTTCAAAAAAAACTAACCGCTTCTTCTTGGATCTCTCTCACATCTTTTAGTACCTTACTCGATGCATCCTTGATCTGAAAAAATTGCATTTTTGTTCCTTCTTACCTTAGTTGACATATGCAGGAAGCTCGTATTCCTATCCCCTTCCTTAATCCACAACTCCCGGGATCTCTGCCTCCAGTAGATTTCTTCCCTTTGGAGCACCTCTTCCAATTTTAATCTCAAACCCTTTTGAATTTCATACACCTTTGCTATCAGACCATTACATATAATGCACTCATTCTAGTGCTCTAATTGCTATTGTAGGTCCGACTTTTCCTTGAAAATGTTACCAAAAGTTAATATGTTCCACTCCTTAATTTTGGTCTTCATATAAGACAATTTCTTGGCCAGCTGAAACATCCTAGACCCATCCACAAAAAGGAACCCCTCCACCACTGCTCTAGCAGCCCCATAAAACTTTTATCTCTAAACCACATTCTTTCCACCTTAAAGTAAGATTTGGGCTTGAGTCCATTTGGAGCCATTGGAATTTCCAAAGCAATGACAAAATGATCCGACCCCGAATTGTCAATATGTTCGACATACAACAACCTTGATTGAGGATCCAAAGTGGATTTACGAGAAATCTATCTAACCTAACACCTACATGATTTGACCCCTTTCTCCTATTAGACCAAGTGATGTGTTGGCATTACAATAAGTTGGGAGATTGTTGGAATTTCAGTAAGTTTGTTGGTATGAGGATATTGAGAAGGTTGTTGGAGATTAATTGATAAAGGATGATTACTGTCTTAATATTATTATTTTGTCATTGATGTCAAGCAATTGATTCTCTGATTCAATATGATGTTGCCATATCTTAAAGAGTATGTTTTGATGAGTTTAAAGATGTCGGTAAGTGACACAGAAAGAATGTGAAAATAAAAGGGAGTAATAAGTTATTCAATGGGCAACTATTACCGAGTTAGACAGTGATGAGATTATGATGTTTTGATTGTTTTGATAGCCTATATATGTGTATTTGAAGACTGAACAAGAAGGAAAAAAGATTTCATGTAAAGGTTTGATATTATTCTATTTTACCAAGGAGCTAGTCGGTAAACACCAAGTTTATCAGTCACCGAGCATAAGCAACCGAGATGAGAATATCTACCGAGTAAAGTTCAGTATTAACCGAGTATCAATCGAGCAGTAACATAATGCATTAAATGAGTGAATACATCATTAAATGAAGGATGCAATGAGCTGGAGATTTATAGAAGATTGGAATGTCGTGCAAGAAGTTTTCTAAGGATCTACGGCAATGAAAATTCAAGAGTTAGATCTACAACACAGATTGAACGGTTATAACAGAGCACAAGTACCAAGGAAGGAATACAAGTTTCAAGGCAAGATAAAACGTTTTTCAGTTCAAAGGATACAATGAACCTAGTCAAGTTTGAAGAACTGATGGCTAAGATTAATCATGGGAAATGTGATTAAGGAGATTAAGCGGTTAGGAATTGCTTATAAATAAGGAAAAGTTGAAGAACAAAGTATGCAAGCAAATGGAAGCACAGTGATGCTACTGAGGTGATTACCGAGTACAGAAGATTGAAAATCTGTTTGAAGAACAGAGTGAGCAACCCAACAAGGAGAAAGATAAGTCTTATGACAAGATTATCTTGAACTCATTGAGCACATAGAATCTGCTTTAGCGTTTCAGATGTGAAGTTGCAGATATATTTCATTACTGTTATTTATTTTTGTAAGTGACAGGAAATCTCTTAACTGAGGGGACCTAACAGTCTTATTTGTAAATCTTCTAGGAAGTTAACATTCTGAATGAGTGTTTGAAATCCTTTGACAAGGTCACTTCTAACAAAGTGAAGATTCTAACAGATCTGAGGGAAATCCCTTAACTGGGTCACATCTAACAATGTGTTTGTAATCTTTAACAGGATTTGCTTTTAACCGAGCATACTCTAGAAGAGTATATTTTCTTGTGGGTCCGAAATCCCACAGTGGTTTTTCTCTATTTGGGTTTCCACGTTAAATCTGGTGTTAAATGTGTTTTGATGTTTCAAGTTTATCTGTTTATGAGTTTGAATGATTTACAGTCATAGTTGCATATCAAGTAAGTGCTACCGAGGTTGAATCTGAGTAGATTATTGTATTGTGAGTTTATCTGATTCACCCCCCCCTCTCATCTAACTAACAGTGATGATCCCATTGATTGGTACACAATCGAACAATGCATTCCCTTCTATAAAATCTTTGAAGTCTTGGGTAACTTTGAAAGAAGGTTCTTTACCACCTACTTTATCCACTGCCCCCAAAGTCGCATTGAAGTCACCTCCCAAAATCACTTTGGTTGTATCAAGGCCTTGTAATAACTTCGATAAAAGCCCCCATAATCTCTGTTTATTGACTACAAATATTGGCCCATATACATTTACCATAATAAAGCTGAGATCAAGACAAGAGACCTCAACTGCTATCCAATTAACATTGCTACTAATCAACTGCATCTGACATTTATGAGGTTTCCAGAATATTGCCAAGCCTCCACAAGCCCCTATAGACGGTGAATGAAAAAGGGACCAATTTTTCCAAGATTTAAAAAGATTAACCCCAAACTCTGATGACAATTTAGTTTCTTGCAGCATCACTATTTCTGCCCCACTCAACAAGATCTGATCCTTGATGAGTTGAGCTTTGTTAGAGCATTAATGCCTCTAACATTCCACGACATAAGCCTTACTGTGCCCTTAGAGAGCCATTAACTCTCCTTCCATTGGACATTTGTTTGGAAATTAAGGCTACTGCCTCCTCCTTGCACTTCCTAGGTGTTCTTTCAAAATTTAGAGTTAACTGAACCCCTACTGCTATCTCTTCTTTGGTTTTATTACTCTTAGGAGTTCTGCCCCTCGCCTTCTTGAGTATAGAACAAACTCAAATTTGGGAGAGGTCTGCATCCGATTGAGAGATTGGCAGTGTTGGATCTAGGCTATCCCAATCCTCCTGTTGCAACTCCTCTTCTGACTCACAATCTGATAAATTCTCATGCCCAGTACATTCTTCAGTTACAATCTCATCAATCTTATCCTCTGCTACTTGTAGAATAACTTTATCTACAAACTGCTGTAAGTCTTTCTCTGTTAGACCTTGAGCTTGGAGTTTTCGTTTCAGCAGTGCCTCCCTATCCACCTCCCCTCCGTGAGTTTGAACCTCTCGATCTTTCCTACAACCAGTAAGAACATTTCTATCTTCCACCAACACAACTTTTGGAAGTTGTAACACTTGATTACCTTCAATTAACTTCTGGTCCATTTTGTCCTTAAGAGGTGAATTTTGAACCTCTCGATCCTTCCTGCAATCAATAAGAATATTTCCATCTTCCACCACCACAGATTTCAGAGGTTGTAACACTTGATTACCTTCAATCAACTCCCGATCCATTATGTTCTTAAGAGGTGAGTTTGATTTTTGACCTACTACTTTTGTTTGATCTTCATTTTCCGGTCTTGCCACTTACAGATTAATTTGAAGCTCCAACTCACCTATATCATTTTTTTCGATTACAATCAGTTTCCCGAGGCTTTTCAAGCATCCCATTTATGACCTCCTGCGAAGCATTTTGTCTGACTCCCAATGATTGATCCGTGGCCCCCAGTTTCCTGTGTCTCTAATTCTGCTGCCCCTTGATCTTTCAGGCCTGGAGCAACAAGATTTCTCATCTATTTTTCTGTCTCATTCACCCCAGAATCTACCATTCCGAGCACACCAGACTCAACCTCATTGACAATAATTGGCCGATTTGTCCCACAGACATCCCTTTCACAATCTTCCCCTTTATCCTTCCCCTGTGATAGAGACCCTTCCTTATTCTGAGCTGTTGAATCCGACCCTATCAAACTCGATCTGTACTACTTCATTACAAGAGGCCTCCCTTTCTTGGTTTCCCTGATCTGAGATTTTGTCCATACCCAAATCATGTCCAAAACCAGTCGGATCCCTTGTTCCATCCTTACCCTCCACAGACATTGGAATCGTCTTCCCTTTCATAACTTCACCTCCATTTCTTGACATCAAACACCACTCGGCCAGAGACCCCTGATCTCTACACACTCGAACTAGTTTACCTTCAATAGAATGGCATTCTGAAGTGAGATGTCCTAACTTATCCTGTCTATCCCTAACCTAATCTGGCCCATCTACTTCAACCTTCTGAGAAAACTCACCAAACTTTGATTTGAAAACCACTTCCTTCGGCCATTGCTTCTTAATATCCTTTAGAATATAGATTCTAACTGGGTGTTTGCAGTCATAAAAAAACAAATCATGTATTAAAAACAAACCAAGCGAATTACCAACAATCTCCATGATATCAATATCTCTATATTCGAGGGGCATGGACGGGAAGGAAACTCAAAAAGGAAAAAATGGGATTACACATTGATTCAGACTAAATTTTGGAGACCAGATCGACTGTGTGAGCAAACCCTTCCCCTCTACAAACCACCACTTTTTCTTATGCACCTTGTCCCTATCTTCCTTCTCCTCGAAAAATAACAATGAAAAAGCCTCCCCCTTTGTCAATACAGAAAACCTCTACAACCCCTTCCCAGTTCTACTTAGCCCAGAATGAGATAGCTTCATTACCTGGTGTATAATTCCAAATCTTACCTATTAGGGCACGATTCAGAAGGTCGTCAATCTGGGAGTTGAGAATGTCTTCCGGGAAAGAAATCCTCTGCCGATCAATCGTCCTCCCCGCAACGTTGGCATCTCTCGGCAATGTTCCCGGAGCCTTCGGTCGCTTAACTTCTCCATTCCTCCATGACACCTCGACCTCTGCCCTAGATGTCATCTTTGTATTGAAGAAACCTCCTTTGATTGAAATATTGTTTGGAAAAGCGAGAGATCCTTTGGGCGAGGAATCTTCTCCAAAAATATCAAATATCAGTTGCTTCCACATGCCCTTTTTTCCCTGCCTCCACATGATCTGACCCTTGCCACTACCTCTGTGGAGAACATTCTTAGATCTCCTTTGCCAATGCCCAAACTAGCTATTTTTGTCCCTGTCAAAAATCACTTTTCGTTGTGGGTGTAGCTGCCATTGTCTGTGATCCTAATTCTAATGCCATTGTACCCGCCACTGTCTATGATCCTATCTCTAATGCCGTTGAAAATGCCATTGACTGCGATCCTCGCATCGACCTGTTGCAGAGCCTGCCATTCCAGATCCAAGAAGTTTTTAATATTAATAAAAAAAATTAATGTTTTTTTTCAATAATTGTAAAAAATAAAATAAAATTTAATTTTTCTTTATTGATTTTTAATAAAGTTTTTTTTATTATGGTTTTTTAATAAATGTTATTATTAACTTTTAATTAAATTTTTAAAAATAATTTTTTTCATTGGGTACAAATTTTTTCTTGTCCATCTACATACCCGTCTTACAACATTCTCCAATTGGCAACCAAGGGTGGGGGGGGGGGGGGGTGGGTCAGTTTGCTCCTACATTTTTCTTGGTGACATTCCAATTAGAGGCATCTTCATCTACAATCTTCTACAAGGCATGTTTTTGGTGTCATCATCTTCATGTTTCCATATTTGCATCATGTTGTATTCTCTTGCATGAGCTATGTTGTAACACACTAATATAAAGTGCCACAACTCTTTGTACTTTGTCATTGATGACATATTTGATGTAATCCTCTTGTACTCCGTAGATTAGGAAATATCTTGTGAGACTTGGTGCATGACTCCAGTTGAGACTTAGATTTTACAAGTTTGTGCATGGTTCTAGTGAGACTTAGATTGTATCAATCTTTGATGAATATTTAGTCGATGCTCAAGCAGGTGTCTCCATGTTTGATCTTCATTTTGTTGCAATGAGTGATTCATCTGTCATTCTTCATCGACATTGGTACTTGGTTTTGTCACACTTTGACATTTTTGGTGCAACATTGGCTCTATTTCTTCCTAATGGGGAGGAATTTTGGTCAACATAATTGGATCATCTTTGTAGGAGATTCTACATTGAGGGGGGGCTTCATGGGCTCTCTTCTTCTCTCTTATGGAGGGGGGGACTTTTTCCTGACATGAGGTCTTGTTATTCTCATACATCATTGAGAGCATTATGTGCTTTCATCTCTCTTTTGAGGGGGAGTTTTCTCCCATTGGGTTTTTCTCTCTTTCTCTGTTTGTGAGAGATCACATTTTATTTGTTCATCGGTACCTCACATGGCCTAGTAGCTGAGACCCATCTTGCATTGTTATCTTGAGTCTACATTCCCCTAAGTTACACTTAAGGGGGGGGGGGGTTTGGTGTAAATTATGTCTCATAATTACACTTTACTTAAGTTGACTTAGGATAATGCATTCGTTGTAGTTTGCATATGAGACACTTAGGGAAGTTTGCATCTAGGAAAGATGGTTGTAGGAGAAATTCCACCTTTTGTGGTGTTATCTTGTTATCACATTTTACCTTCGGTGGGTGATCCACCTTTAGTAGAATATTCTATTATTTTTCCTACCGACCCCTACCTACTTTTGCATCTCATTGAGCCACACGTCATGATTGTGTGCTCTTTCATTCCCTATAGCCTTGGCTTTATAATCAAGTTCATTTACATTCTATGTATTCTAGTTGATTGTATTGCATTATTGATGTGAATATAGTTTGTTCTTATCACATATTATTTCTCTTATTCTTGTGCTATTCATTGAACTCTAGATCTTGGGTTGATATAGGAAAATTCTCACACACATATGAAAAAACACCAAAAAGGTGAGTTTATGATTTCATTATCATCTTGGAAGTTTTAGAAGCGAATTGCTTAATGACTCTTCAAATGCATTGTGGACCTTCTCCAGAACTTCCAAAATTTACCAACTTGCATTTTGAGGAAGTATTGCTTAATCAACATGCTTGGCTATTGCAATACTCATCTTCTACATGTCACGAATGTAGGAATTGATGTTTCAATGAAATGAATTACTTGTACATGACATGAATTAGCATATGGATAATTACCAGTGAGTGACTTAATTGTAGAGATGCATTTAAATACTTCTAACGACAAAGCCAAATTTATTTACATATCCCTATTTTGTATAGATCAGGTTCATATATAGCCAAACTAGTCAAGAATGATGTTTTTGAATATTGATATTGATAATAGCAACTCAATATATTTTTGTTCATCATTTTAATTTTTAATTCCTATTCTCTACTATTAAAAAAGTGGTTGTCAAATTATTTTGTCCAGAGTAGGTGAATTATGTTATGTACCCAATGATTTTTGGTTCAGGCAAGGAATGATAGATGATGCATTAGATATGCTAAAAAAAGATGATAAATACAACTATAAGCCCAATGTTTCCACTTACAATTAGCCTTATTTATGTGAACAATGAAAGATAGACCTTTAAATTAATGTGTTGATTGATATGTTTGGAGATGGATGCAAGCTCAATGAAACTAATTATATTACTCTTATTCTAGGTATAGACATTGAAGGCGCAATAGAAGAGGCTATGAATATTTAGTATGAACTGAATGGTAGAGGTGCTATAAATACAAAGCTTTATTATGTTAAATCATTAACAATATTTTAGGCAAAATAGAAGATTATGACACTACCAAAGCTCACCAATAAGGTATGAGCTATATATTATCTTCTTCTTAATGACAACACAATTGAAAAATTATCAATATGGCGGTACTTTTATATTCTTCATATCAATCAACAAATGATTTAAATCTAGAAAATATGCATAACTTCACATAGCTGTCAAACCCATGCCCACCCATCTAAGATTGATGCAGGAGCATCTAGGTAGATTAGTAATCGATATCACTCAAAAACATTTTAAATTTGATTTTGAGTTTTAGTGTATTTGAGTTTCAATTGGCATCTCTCCATTCAACCTCGCAGAGAAGCATTAATGCTTAAACCTCCTAATCTCTACAACCTTAATATGACACTTTAAAGGCATACAATTAGATGATGATAGAATCATTGAGGTCATGAGTTTTCCTTCCAATGTTTGAATTGCAACTACCCTGGCAGATGTGTATGCAAAATATGGAAAAATAGACAAGGTTCATGAAAAATGAGGTCTCATGGAATTCCATGATTGTGGGATATGCACAAAATGGATACGTGCAAAATGCCCTTGAAAGTTTTATTGCAAACTATTAGATATATTTTCTATGAAAACAAAAAGTACGAGTTGCATTGGTTTGGGAGATTGGGGTAAATTAAGCAAATGCAATTCACAAGTGTAAAGATGAACTCTTCAACTTATGTAAGCATCGATAAAATATGTGTTGAAATTGGAGCTTTTAGAATATTATCATTATTTTTCTTTAGTTTCTAGATGATTGTGAGAGTGATTTGAAGAGTAATTATTAATTATATTTATTTCAAAATATTATCTTCCCTAAATTATTCACTTTTTATGTCACAGATAAAATGAGGTTAGGGCTATGTTAAAGAACATCCTTGAGAGATTGCTATGCAAAAATTATAGTGTTACTCCTTCTATCCAAGTCAAAATACTTTGTTTGTTGTTGTTCACAATTTGCATATAAAATAATTTATTGTTAACATGTTGAATATGTGATAATGCAAACAAATGCATGACTAATACAAGAATGCTCTTATATGAATAATAAATATCTCCAGATGCTTCAAAATTATCTTTAAAATGTAGTTACAACTTACTTTAAAATATGTTACAACAAAATTAATTTTAAATTTTATTCATATCTCATCAAAGCAACAAACTATAATTTTATGATGTAACCATCATTTTTTAATTTTGAATCTTTGGAATATTGTCGAGGATATACTCATGTTCAAAAGAGATGCACTATGAATAGCACATAACACTAAATAAATAGTTTTTTAATTAAATGGAGAGAAAAAAGAATGGGGAAAGACATTGTCTCTACTTGTTTGTTTTATTTAATAGAACACAACAAATTCTTATGCGAATTTCTTCTGAATGTAATCCACAAGCCTAGGGTTTTCATAAATTTTCTCCGCAAGCTTCAAATCAAATAATTTTTCTATATTTCTATAGTTCTAGAAATCTTGTGAAATTTCATTAGGGGTTTGTATTTTTGACTTTCAGGGTGAGAATGTTTCATTACGTAATGATTCTCTCAAAGTTGCATCCACAATATGAATAGAGCATGTTTATTTGAAATATTTTTTCCTTAGAACTCTATTTTTCAATTGGGATTCCTTATTTTTATGGAAGAGGAGATAAACTAGAAAGATGGAACAAATATAAAAGATATTATCATAAAAATATGGAACAAGGATGGTATCTAGGTACCGTCAAGCTAAAACTAGAGCAAAGATCACCTATGGATGGTTTGCTAATATGACATGGCATCATATGTGTAAAGACTTGCAACATTCGTATTGACCTAAATTAGTTGTATCATACTGACCTTACACTCTTTAATGATAAAGTTCTCAATCAAAAGAATCCATTATTTATCAAGCTTTTTGTGGATGTTATTGTAATCCACAACTTCCTTGGTGATGTGGAAAGCCTTGCTCAAAACAAAATTGGAGAGAGGGGGATCCGTGACAAACAAATAATTGGTGATTGTTTGAACTTTGGGAAATTGGCTACTCAATCCAGCTATGGCCACTGCATTTTCATAAATTCTACAAATTTTTAACTAATTACCAATGATATATAAAGATATTAAATGTGACAAATAAATAAATGATAATTTTCTATAAAATATTTTTGATGAAAGTGAAATCCTTTTTAACTTTGCAAAAATAAAGGTTTGTTTGTAGTTCTTTTTAACCTTTTGCAAAATAGAAAGTAAGGTCTTGTTTTAAGCACCAAAGAAATGATGAGGTTCTTTATAATCAACAGGAAATGAATTCTTTTTAAACCAACTTGAAAAGTTAGGAAAAAAGAACAATCAAATTCCTAAATCTAAATCCTCCAATCTACAAGAAATAATTAGTAACCTCCAATAAAAAAAAGTTAGTGAAAAATTAAAACCTTAGGCGGGCTTACACAAGCCTAATTTTCTAACTCTGTTACAAACTATCCCTTTTCTTTATCAAAGTTACGTGCTGAACTTCTGCACATATGCACTACAGAAAGGTACAAAAGCACTAAAGGATAACCCCTACGCGCTACTTTGATTTCCGAATGCGCTATGTTGATACCTCGATGCGCAAGAAAGAAATAGAAAGTGTTTTGCACTAAAAATAAGCTCCAAAGTGATACAAGGAGGCTCCTATGTGCTAAACAGTGTGATGAAGGCACTACGATTTTCCACAGATGTGCTAAAGTATACTCCAGACATGCTAAAAGGGTATTCCAGTGTGCTTGTGTCCTGCACAAAAAACTATGTTATTTATGGGGATGTGCCCCACGATGAGCGCCAAAAATGTATGTGAGAAAATATGGTGACGAAAATGAATAACTCAAATCCAAAAGAACCACACACCAAAGCGACTCTTGGTGCAAGTATATGATTTGATTTAATCAGTTCAAATTCCCAAGGGTTGTGCTATTGTTCTCTATGTCACAGGATCCCTAAAGTCAATGTTTTTCTCTTAGATCATTGAGCAAGTGACTTAGGAATGACAACTCCAAGAACGAGTGATGTTTGATTTATGTGCATGAACGCATTCTAAGATATATGATATTGAAACTATGATGATTAATCTAGCATGGATATGATGATATGATAAAATATTAAGCAAATTATCCTAGCAATGATATACTATCCTAGCATGAATATTCTATGATATTAAGATGCTTCTAAATGCTATTATGATGATTTTAACAAAGAGAGGCTAAAATGTTTAGTAATTAGACTATAATGTAGATGCATGGAAGATTGTTGATTATGAAAATGAGGAATGAGAGCTCTATTTATAGGGAAAATAGGGCAATAGATGGTTAAGATTGAATAATATTAACAAGGGCCATGATTGAAAGTTAATCAATCCATAATTACAATTCTCACCAATGAAATGGTGACAATTGTCTTGACAAAGGGTTGCTTGAGAGGAGATATAATAAGCATTAAATGCTTGAGAAGACATGAAGGTTACCCTAAGAGGTAAGGGTTAAGGTTAGGTTAGGGTTATCCATTGGATAAAGCTTTTACCCAAGGGGTAAACTCTTGTGCAAGGGTTAATAGGATAACCAAGGTTAAAGCCATGAATGCTTGATGAGACCCTTGGGTTAGATGAGGGTTAAGTTAGAGAGAAAGTATCGAACCATGCAAGAAGGTTGAGTTAACCATTAATGGTTAGGAAGACTTTGAGGGTTATCTTGTTGACAACATAAAGCCTTTAATGCATTTCAAAGACTTTGGAGACTTTGAGAAGTGACTTCTCTTTGCTTAGGAATGTGACAATAATTAGGAGATGAATTAGGCTAAATTCGAAGTGGCTAGAAGAATCTAGAAGGGGTTTAGGAGGTAAGTGGGAGATGTAGGAAAATGCAAGTGGAGGGTCCAAAAGGATTTTAATTAAAATAAAATTACTTGATTTCAACCAAAATAGATGCAACTTGCATAAATACAAGTGGGGGATTTAATAAGTAAATTATATTTATTTATTTGCAAGGATCAATTTAATTAAATGTAAATTTAATTAAAAAGGAAGAAAGGGGAATTAATTAAATAAAGTGATTTAATTAATTAAAGGATAGAAAAGGTTTAGGTGAATTTAATTAAATAAATTGAGTAATTTATTTAATCAAATAGACGAAAGCGAAGAAATTAATTAAATAGAATTTAATTAATAGGGGGAAGGGGGTTAAAATAAATATTAAATATTCATTTAGGAAAGTGGTCAGATTTATACGTCTACATTTTGCCCCTCTTTGAAGTGATGTGTGTGCACATGTTGATTCAAAGAAAATTAATTAACTAATTAATTGAGTTAGGAATCACTTTAGTTAGGTTAATTAATTAAAATTAATTAACTAAGTGGGATTTAGAAGAAATAATGGTTGAGGTGACTTTTGAAGAATGGGGAAATAATTAATTTATTGATAAATTAATTATTGGACTATAGTGATAAGATTGATTAAATTTGATTTAATTAACCTTAAGAAGAAGGTAATTAACACAATTAAACTAGTTAAATATGTTGTCAGGCTTAAATTAATTAAATATTAATTTAATTAAAGTTTTAGGTGTCTACAGTCACATCACATTTAAATGATTACAAGACATGTCAAATCTTAAAACCTAGAACACCATTGAAAATTTACAATTCCACATAAGGTTTTGCATTTCCTAAAGTTATATTAAATTAAATTCTCTTAAAATAATTAATTATCATACTAAATCCGCTTAATGGGCCTTAACAGTGATGGTAACACTAGAAACCCAAACTCAAGTTTGCAATGTGTTTATGTGTTATGAAGTACAAAGGTATATAGATTTGTATTTAAATTATATATGTCTAAATAGGTGAATATACACATCTAATTATAGATAACTATTTTTAATTTTAAACACAATTTTAGAGCAATTTTTTATTTTTGTATGATAACAAAGAGAACAATATTTGTGTGATAAACCCTTTCTTAACTAAAAATATTAAGAAAAGTGCATGAAAATTTCATACTCTTAAAGCTAATTTAAACCACTATTACTAATAACTTTAATTTGTTCATCAAATATCAATAACTTTTAAATGTATGAAACACAAATTATCAAAAAGCAATAAGTTATTTCTTAAACAAACACAACCCTTAAACAATATGTATATTTTTATAAAAATAAAATCAAATAGCTTCTAAACACAAAAACATCATCATTTATCAACTTGATATACACAACATTACAAGGGACCCATTTGATAAAATTTTCAACAACTTAATCCAACTCATTACAAAAACAATAAAAATTCTAATCGAAACGTGAGAATGAATATTTCCATTCCAATGTTAAGGTAGCATCACATTTGATTCCACACAAAAACTTATAAAACATAATTTTTAAACAAGCCAATGGAGAGTTCATCTTCCAACGTTTGGGCTTTCTCACAACCAACCCCAAAGATAAGAGGTCCATGCTACATTTGATTGCCCAATACAAA